>NW_024962334.1:29765886-29857953 GCF_019238085.1 Lagopus leucura | reverse complement strand
AAAAATAACTGCCAATCCAGAAATTCTTTTTTTTCTGTTCCTTGCACTTAACAGGTGTACATTTCTGAGGTAATGCTTGTCTGTGAGTTGTCCACATTGCTACACAGAAGCCCGACCTTCATCATGGAAGGAGAATGCACTAGAAATGCTTGAGTTGAGGCTCAGGACTGCTGGTCTGCAAATGTCAAAAAGAAAGGAAAGAACCAAATTGGGCTAAAATTTTTGAAAGTTAAGATTTTACACCTTACCACTCTACATAGAAACATGTTCATACATGCTTACATGACTAATAAAGAACGAAGTCCTCCGTGTTTCACGTAGCAATTATACCTACCAGTCACAGCTCTTTTCAGAAAGGAATATGGTATCAATACCAGACAGACTGAGAAGCCATACTTTCTGAAATATCTCATTTTAAGTCCCATTCCATTTTTGTGTTTTCATTCCACAGGAGTGGAGAACATATGGATTTGAAGTAGGAGATCCTACTTAAATGCTAATTTTTTAATTTAGGTTTCCAATGCATACAGTTGGATCCAAGGATAGATATCCAAGTCTTAAGAATTTATCTCTTAAAACATACAAGTTTATGCTAAATATTATTAATGTTGCTATCTCTTAACTGGGACAAGTTTCTCACTTGCACAGAAGGCCTGGATATTTTCTCTCTTATAAACAATATGCAAACAAGACCTGGAATACAAAGGAATGATTTCAGGACTTTATTATGTCTCTCTTCCTGAGACAGCTTAGAAGCTGTCTATAAAAAAAACCAAAACAAACAAAAAAACCTATCAAGTGAGATGATTCTTAGTCTAATTTTTAGTTTGCCAGTAATATCTTGAAAGTTTTCTGTGATTTGAAATACTTAATTTTTTATAAATATAATCTGTAATTATAGTACTGATATCTACTTCTGACATAGTACAGATTTAATCCTTAGTAAAGTGCTTATATCTCATGAGTATCCCTCTTTCGGTTATGTTCTGTAACTCTAGTTTTTCAAAAGCTGAATTCCCTAGTTTTACTTTTCTTAAATAATGTGTTAGATAAGCAGTTTTTATATGATTTTTACTGAAAATTATATGGGTCAGGGTGAATTATAATGTAATGATTATAAGGTTATGATGAAAGCTTATGACTTGAAAATAATTGTCTGTCATTCCAATGTCATTGGCTCCCACTTGCTTTTCACAAGAGAAGGCTCTCAGATGCTAAGGGCCTGGAGTGCCAAACTGGCAAAGCAGAAGGAAGCAAATGAGCACGAGGGTTGCCTGTGAATTATAAAGGTGAAAAGAGAGGACATATGCAAAGTCTGAATAACAGTACTGCATTCATGATACTTGGAGAAAAGGGTGCAGAAAACACCAGGAAAAGGTTAGGTCCGTTGTAGACATACCTAGTCAGGTTTGCAAGCTCAAATAGAACCTCAGATGAGTACCTATAATTACTGATGTTGACAAAATGAAGTTGATTAATTTCTGGTAGGATTTCTTTTTTTTTTTTTAACCAGTGGCAGGCTATAACTCTGTCGTGGGTTTTTAACAAACCGTTGACAAACTTTTTCAAAAATGATTATCTTTTTTTCCTTATCTGCTCTCAGTCCAGCCTTAAGACAAAAAGGTTCAGATAAGAATGAAAATTAATGGCCTGCACAAGTGTTTCAAGAAGTACACAGAAATATGTTTAGCTTTTGAGTGAATGTTAGATCACTCCTTACTCTTCTTGATGTGATCTGCTTATTCCTACATTGGGAATATTTGAAACAGCAGCTTATGGTGTAATTTTGAGCAACCACAAGCAAACAGCATGAAACACTTCCACTTGGGAAAGCTGGTTAATTTGGAATTAAGAACAGGGGAAATGAGTCACAGTTCCATTCAAAGTTGAAGAAACTTGTATGCTTGGTGAAAAGTTACTCTAAATGATGACTTAATAATGTGTTAAGTGGAAAAAAATGTTAATGTAAAGAAACTCCCAGACTGAAAACTGTTGGGTTTAACTAGCATTTTTTTAGGAGATAAACTTAACATCTTTTTCAGACAAGCAGCCAAAGAATGAAAAACTGCAAGGATAATTTAAAAAAATATCATATTTTTATAACACATCAGCATATTTGATAATGTTTGATATATAAATGGTCCAAAGCAACCAGGATGGCTTTCACAAGGTTATTCCTAGCTTTTGTTACCAAGTTCTTCATAGAAAAGTTCATAGAATCACAGAACCACCAAGGTTGGAAAAAACCTCTAAGATCATCCAGCCCAATTGTCCACCTATTACCAACATTTCCCACTAAATCATGTCCCTCAATACAATATTTAAACACTTCTTGAACACCTCCAGGGACGGTGACTCTACCACCTCCTTGGGCAGCTTGTTCCAGTGCTTGACCTGTCTCAGAGAAGAAGTATTTCTTAATGTCCAACCTGAATCTCCCCTGGTGCAACTTGAGGCCATTCCCTCTAGTCCTATTGCTAGTTACATCAGAGAAGAGGCCGGCTTCCCCCTCACCACAACCTCCCTTCAGGTAGTTTAGAGCAATGAGGTCTCCCCTGAGATTATCAGCATGTTTCTGTATGACAAATACCTTTATTTACCTTTACCTTTAAAATCCTTCTTGAACTCTAAAATTCGTTTCAATTGTGCTACAGAATTCCTGTTACTCATGCAACACAAATCCTTTCTGTCTGCACAATTGGAGCACTTCAATCATGTCAAATCTCAGACAAACCTGATCAAATCCAGCAAACACAATTACTGAGAGTCATACAGCGTTTTCCCTCGTTGCTAATTCAATAAATACTTGGATTAAAAATGTTCTAAGGTCTGCAGTTGGAAGAAAAGAGTCACATTATTACCACTAGTATATTTTCAAAGCACAGCAGAGATATTTAGCAATTAGTTCTCATCGCAGGCAATTTAGGCTTTTTGATCTTCAGGTTAGAACACATTGGCTAACGTAGAACTTCATCGTTATAAAAACATCTCAAGGGTTTCTTGGGAAATTGACTTTAGAAACTCCTGTTATATAGAGACTTGACTAGAAGGATCAGACTTGTTTAGACTGGGTAAGTCTCCTTGGCAGGTTGGAAAACTGAAAACATTGTATGAACTTACACCACAGTCCTATATGACAGCTCATGTTAGAAAAGCTGTCCTGAAAATAACTTTTCCTTAGAATTTCTCAGACCTGCATGAATCCCAGAGTTAATTCATCATGCAATATTCCCACTGAACAATTTTCAAGACTAGGAAAGACAATAAGTACCCCATTCTTACTTCATGAAGAATCTTGAGTGAAATAACATCTTCATCTTATACTCTCTGATTTTGAGCATTTAAATTTCCTAAGATTAGTCAGTTCTGGGTCTATGTCTCACCTGTACTGAGGGCTGCACATGTGGAAGCAGCACTCCAGGTGAGGTCTCACAGCACAGAGTGGCAGGATCAGCTCCCCATTCTGCTGACCACACTTCTTTTGATGCAGCCCAGGTTGGATTTCTGGGTTACAAGGGCAACACTGCTGGCTCATGTCTAGCTGCCATCCACCAGTATCACCAAATGCTTTCCAGCAGTACTGTGCTCTAACATTACATCCCCCAGCTTGTACTTTTAGTGGGCATTGCTACGACCCACGTGCATGGCCTTACACTGGGATTTGTTGAACCTCATGAGGTTCACCTGGGCCCACTGCTTAGCTCGTCTGGGTTTTGCTGAATGACATCCTATCCTTCAGGTGTTTTAAAAACACAACATAGGTTGGTGTAAACTGAAAACTTGCTGAAGGTGTACTTGATTCCACTTGTAGTTGTCATTGATGAAGATATCAAAGACCATATAAGGAGTTGCTTATTAAATACCTACCTCAGCCATCCAATAGACCTGACGTCTCAAATATGGGTAGTTTTACCTGCATTGCTTTATGAGAGAAGTGTAGAATTCTTTGCTAATATATAATTTGTGAATTATATAAGTACATTTTTAAGCAGCTCAAGAGCAATTTAAGAAATGAAAAAGGCTATATTTAAATTGGCTATTTGCTTCACATTATTTGCTCAGTTCAAATAATTCAATTAAGTTCTTACATACATTTGCATGCAGCATCAAAACATAAGCCCGATTCACTTGCTGCTTTTATACTTGCATTGCTTTTCTTTCTGCCCATGCAGATTGAAGTACTTTCTTCATCAGACTGTTTCACTTCAATTTTCTGTTAGATAGTATTAAATAGTCATTAATACATCACACGGACTTTTGATACAGTGTCTGTTCTTCAGAAGCTTCAGCAGCTGGAAATGAATGAAATATGCAGCAATGAAACATTGCTGAAAATTTTGTCAAATAAATGTGTGGGACTATCCTTCCTCCAGGTTAAAATATATATATATATATCTAATAACAAGTACAGATAACGCAATATCCAGTTTCTTTCCAACAAGTCAAAACCAGAACTTTCACAGAATCACAGAATCACCAAGGTTGGAAAAGATCGACAAGATCATTCAGTCCAACCATCCACCTATCATCAATAGTTTTCACTAGACCATGTCCCTCAACACAACATCCAACAAATCTTTTTCTGATAAAAGTAATTAGTACGAAAAATTGCATTATTCAGATCATGGTCTTTACTCTGTGACAAGCTACTAAAGCACCTGCATCAAGCCCTGAGCTCTACGAATGAGTGTGATAGTCTGGAGGACCTAACATGATGATATAGCATGATTTCTCATGAATCATGAATTCAGAAAAAAAATCTATGATAAAAAAGACAACCCTGCAAGAGACATCTCTCATCCTCAGTTGTTCATCTCTGTGCTCTTGTTGACCCCAGGAAGTAAAAGGAAATAAAGACCTTTGCCATGATGTCTCATATCCTTCTCTGGGAAATGAATGGTTCTGGGAAATGTGATGGCAGATGCAGACCCCAGGGAAGGCAGGAGACCTGGAGCAAGACCATCCTTCAGCAGGGTAAGCCAGGGAAAGCTGCCAGGCTGTGGCTGAGAGGAGAAATGCACTAATAGGGATGGCTATGCAGGTCCACTTTCAATGGGAAGGGCTTTGACAGGACAAGGGGAAAACAGCCTTAAATTGCATCAGAGGAAGTTTAGGTTGGATATCAGGAAAAACATCTTTACAGAAAGGGTTGTTCAGCACTGGAATAGGCTCGCCAGGGAGGTGGCTGAGTCACCATCCCTGAGTGTGCTTAAAAACCATTTGCATGTGGTGCTCAGGGACATGAATTAGCAGAGGATTGTTAGAGTTAGGGTAGTATGGTTAGGTTGAGGTTGGACTCTATGGTCTTTAAGGTCTTTTCCAACCTGTGCAATTTTATGATTCTGTTTTTTAAGGCTTAGTCTGGCTCAGTAGAAAGAAACACAGAATGGAGACGTCTAAGTAGCCTATGAAAGCAAATTGCCCTTCAAAAGACAGACAGATCACTTCAAACTCCTCTGGTTAATGTAAGCTGCTGTGATTAAATGAACATGAAGAGACAGTGTAAGGGAAGGAGAACTCTCACATCCATATAAATTCACTTCATGCATGCAAATCAGGGTTGCTTGCTGTAAGTCCATATTTTATGGGTATAGTCCTTTTCCTATACAGAATTTCTACTGCATGGGTCTGTTCAAGTCCATGAAATAATCTGACCTGAAAATCTTATTTTGAGAACTAAATAACTTCAGATTACACTGGTGTACATGAAGAGCTAATTAAGTAACCTAAAGAGCTGATAATAAACTGGGTACAGCTGTACTAGATGGCATGGATGCCAAGATGGAGAGGAGTTTCACACACAGAACAGGAGGATCATTATGCCTTTCTTGGAAGAATAGAAACAGTGACTGGATCTGGCATCTATCTATAGATATCTTCAAAGCATAAGCCTCTAAGCCATAATAGTTAGTGCCTGAACATTAAAATTTCTCAGGTAGCTGCTATCAGGAACCAACAACTCATTGAAATGTGCTCAAAGCATCTATTACTCCACATGAACTGGCATTATCTCTCCAAATAAACACATAAACTGCTGGAGAGATGACAAAGGAAATACATCCATTGTATGCAAAATCGTTCTTCCCCACTGTAGTTCTTAAAGCACTTCTTTGACATTAGTTCTAACTTGTAGCTGTCCAATTCCAAGAAATAAATCCATGGGTTATACCACCCATCCAGATCTTCCAAAGACTTCAGAGTAGTGATGTTTTCAAGAAAACAACCTGTGGTCCAGAGTTTTGATCACAACGTGAATGATATACAGAAAGAATACAAAGTTATTCATGATGTGTCTTCAATTTGATCCCTTTTTATATCATGGTTTTTGTAAGAGTAGCCAAACTTGTACAGAAATTTAAAGATTGATGTAATTAAAACATTTCTATGCAGACCGTGTCACCTGGAGACAAGCTACACAAATTATGCTCTTGTACAGAAGACATTCCACAGATTCATTCTTTTCTGCCCATGCAGTTTCCATACAGGCCATCTGTACTGGGTTTAGGTTTCTAGTGGGCAGGATTACCGTTTTAATACTCATCACACACATGCCACGGAAACATGAAGATGGAAAGGTACCTCCTGTGTTCCTCAGAAATGACACATTCTTTATTTACATAGATATTTAAATATCTGGCCCAGAAGAGCTGTACTTATACTGGTCTGAGCTGTACTTTGCACTGGTCACCATCCAGTTCCCAAACCATAGTCTTACAGCTTATCATAGAATCATAGAATGGCCTGGGTTGAAAAGGACCACAATGATCATCTAGTTTCAACCCCCCTGCTTTGTGCAGGGTTGCCAACCACCAGACCAGGCTGCTCAGAGCCACATCCAGCCTGGCCTTGAATGCCTGCAGGGATGGGGCATCCACAAGCAAATGTCACAAAACACAAGGACACCGACACAAAGAGCACAATAACACTATTTGATAGAGGGAATTCTCATCTGCAAAACACTATTTTTCAACACAGGCACCAACATTAATTGTGTACTGTCTCCAGTGATGAACAAGAGCCTGCATGCTGCACTTGCAGAAATGTGGACCAGTGGAGGTGGCACTGCCATTGTTGCCACTGCTGAAACACACCAGCCACTGCCTCACTGTGCTCACATCCACGGTTCAGCCCCAATAAACATTCAACAAGTGTCAGTGAATGTCAGTATCTCTCTCATTTCTTTGTCTCTCTGCCTTGGCAAATGCAATCATTGCGCAACTCCTTCCTAAAAATGCCTCCAAACCTGAGTCAGAACTGCTTGCCCCACTGACACTTCAAAATACAAATGAACAAACAAACCCTAACATTATCATTTTGACACAACTAATAAGCCTGGACTGTGTATTAGACATGGTCATGGAGTCATGCTTTCAATCCAACTAGCCATCAACGCACATACCTCTGGTGTAATCTCTCACTCCCAAATGTAAGTAGTCACAGTACAAAAGGACTCAGCACTTGAGATGTATGCTTATGTAGAATGCCTGTTTCTCTCACACTGGGTCTTGGGGCCCAAGTTACTGCTACTACAAATAGGTTTCTGCAATAGAATCATTTAGAGTTTTATGTTTTCTATTCCATACCATACCAGTCTTCCAAGTCAGGCACATATACTTGTACATTCGATGACACTGAATGTATGCATACAGCAAATATAAAATTTACATTATGTTAACTGATCACATGCAGGCTTTGGTAAGCTTCTTTCCTTCTGCTAATCCCACATATTTCAGTGAACCTCTGGACTAGTTCACAGCTCATTGCAAGTCCTAGACCAGACTGATATACATCTCATATACCTCCTATATCTGAAAGTATAAACAACCTTTTCTACAACATCAACAATAAATCAGATGATGTGTTATAATTAAAAGAGTTTGCATAAATTGATGGGTGGGCAGAATATTTTCCATTGCCTTATTTGATTTTGAGTCTCAATAAAATAAAAATTATTCATGTTTATCCATATTATCTGACAGATTACAATTGTCTAATGTGTTTTAAACCGTGTTCAAGGCTATTTGTGCTGTAAATGGCAAAAATTGGCAGGAGAAAAGTCACTGACATTGTAATAGTGCACGGGAAAATATTAAGAAAAAGTTGCATTTCACTGACATTAAAAATTATGTACAAGGAATTCCAGAATTCAGAACTCCCTTTTAAAAGGAAGAAGACAAACTGTTAAATTCTCAGAAAAATCTTATTGATAATGCTCTTAGCACTGAGGAAGCAAGAACTGCAAAAACAGACATAGGTAAGCAAGAAGATTCCTGGCATGGTGATAGCAAGATCATAGGAACTCGTCTGAAGCACTGGTGTTTGGATACTCGAGTTCCATTTCATTTTTTGCATCAGCAGCCAAACCTGTGACAGTGCCCTCATGCAGTGCCCGTGCTTTTGTCTCTGCAGCCATGACTTGATAGATAAGATCTTAAATTTCATTCTGCATTCAGTTTATTCTGAAGCCTACTACCAAAAGCTGTAAAAAAAATTCACTGGGTATATCCTTTAAAACAAAAGGATACAAAGAGGAAGAGAATGAAAAGGCTTTGTTGAAAAAGAAAGGAGTAATAAAAATATCTCCTTCTGTTGCAATTTCTTTCCCACCAATGGCACACTGCATGAAATTATGGGTTATTCCTGTTTCCTTACTTAGCTTGCAGCAGAGTGCACTGAGCTGTTCTGTGTCACACTGAAGCATGTTGTACCTGTAGGACGGCACATGTAACATGATTCAAGGTGGCATTTTCATCTAGGCTCACTGCTACTGTTTCAGACAAGCATGCAGTAATTACAGAGTATTTAAGCTTTACACATAAGTAGTACAGTCTTGAAAGTAGTGAGGGGAAAAAAAATAAAAGGGGGAAAGGCAGAGAGTAAAGACATTAAGACATTAAGACATTACTCCTTAAGACATTACTAACATCTGTTTTTTATGAAATTGGATGGCCAGTTTGACACCCTTCTTTATATTGATGTTCATACAGTTCTCTAATTTCTTAGAAAATATACAGAACAAGATGCCAAAGACAGAACCCATGGAAGTCTGGCCAAAGTTGCAAAATTTTCCAGCATTTTGCCACTACACACAGGACAGAATGGAAACTCTTCTATGGGTGGACAATGGTAACAAAGTCAACACCAACAACACCTCCAGTCACAATGAAAGAAACTGGGTTTTCAAAACAGTACTTCATTTCTGACAGGTAACATAAGAACTGATTTTCAGACTGCTCTTTACAAGCAAGCATTTGCAGTAAGAAGCTTCTGAGGAGCATCGCCGCGTAAGCATGAAAGTTGGACCAAGTCTTTAACTCTGCTTATTTCTAAATTTGTACTTCATCTTCTGCATACATAGTATGCAAAAAGCAAGCTTTTAGCACAGAAAAGCTCTACTGACAATTCTATAATTTTCTGTTTATACTCTCTGGTCCACTTTGTGATGCTGTTACCCACAACCAGAGAGAAACCTGGAAGACCAGGAGCAGTCCGGCTACTGATTCCCACTGTCATGTGGTTGGGGCTATTACAATACACTGCACATTACAATTTTGACAGCATATAAAATTATACATGACTCAGGGAAACAGATCTTAGATGACATTGGAGTCATACCTAGAGGTCTTAGTGGAATGAAGCATAATGGCACATGTTCTGTTGATTTCTGTCCAAGCAGTATTACGGCATAAGAAGTAGAACAACTTTTTGTCAAGCTTCTGAACGCTTCAGTAGTGGCTGTTCAGAGCCTGAGGCATAGACTGAGGCTGCTAGGAGTCTGACAAAAATAAATAAATCTTGGGAGAAAAAAAAAGAGTATCACAGAACAGACCCCAAAACAGATTTTGACCCAATAATCTCACATCCAAAATTGTGTACTATTTCCACATAAGCCAACAGACAAGTACCTAAACTGCTGCTAGCTCACATTATCCTTTAAAGAAAACTGAAGCTCTGTAGGTATATTTTTTTTTTTTTTTAGCATTCATTACTCTTTCCTACTTTTTATAACAGTTTGAATACATATATATGGAACAATATAAAGACAATACTAGTTGTCATGGAGGAAAAAAAAATCCCCATTGTATGGATAACAATCTAATAAAATAATCATACAAATTCTTTTTAGTTCTTTGTAACATAACTTCTTCCCCTCTATTAAATAAGCTACGTAATTATTAGTATTTTTTCTTATACAGATTATAAGCACTATAGAGAAATAAGTATAACAGAAGTAAAACTACAAAATACAGTCATATCAACAAAATTTTATGTTTCTGGTTCTGCTGGAAGCCATTAGGAGAATCATTCCTATTTTGCAATTCAGCTATTGAGATAAGAAATCTCCTTCCTAATGGGGTACATATTTTTTACCTAATATATTGTATTTTCTATTAGTAAGAAATTCTGGTAATTATTTAGACATAGAATGACAGAGGATATAATTTTAGAACAGCTGGTTTTTGCCCAAGAATCTATGGAGATTAAGAGGTATACTGACAAAGACTTTAACGACAACCAGAAATCCCAAACCATTTTTTATCTTATTAATTCTAATGAGAAAAAAAAAATCTCATTGGAGAAAAACCTCTGGAAATAAAGATATGATTATACTTTTGAGGCAAAGTAGACAGTCAAGGTGAAGATCAAAACTAGGATCAAACAAATGTATTACATCTTAGAAGTACCCAAAATACCTATTCTTAATTGTGTTGTACTATCTACTTACAAGGATTTGCTCTCAAGAGGAAACATGGATACGCTGAAAGCTGCCTAAGTAACTACACCACAAAGATGCAGTGATCACCCTGATGAATTACTAGTACAAATTTGTGTACCACCAGGCCAGTAAGTGAGTAATTCTCTAAACTTTTGTTTAAACAAAAAATAGAATGTTGTTTACCAACAGTAATATGAATTTACTTCCTATTATTTGATGCTTTATTTGGCACTGAAAAAATTCATGGCATTTTGATGGTCATCTATCAGTAGAATATTAATAGCCTGTAAAAATAAGGGTAGACAAAAAAAACTTCCATGATATGTGGATTGCATCTTGAATTTCTCTGCCATTGCACTGCTTTTTGGGAGTCCTTTGTTCTATTTGGCTGTGGCAAGGACTGAGCATTTGGTCTTCTGAAGCTACTCATGCCCCCAGTTAATTTCACTCAAATGTAAGAGTGGCTGAGTACACGAGGATCAAACCTTTCAGCACTAGATGGATGGAAGTTGGCTACCTGTAAGTTTGAGGCTGAACTCCAAAATGTCATAGATTATCATAGATTATCATAGAATCACAAGGTTGGAAACGACCTATGAGATCATCCAGTCCAACCGCCTCCTCATCACCATTGCCACTACTAGTACTAAACCATATCACGCAGCACGTCATCCAGACACCTCTTGAACACTGCCAGGGACGGCGACTCCACCACCTCCCTGGGCAGCCATTCCAGTGCCTGACCACTCTCTGAGAGAAGAAGTTGGTTATGTCTTGTGAATGTTGGTTATGTCTTCTCATGAAAGCTGATGTTTTAGGAAACAAGTAACAATTTCTGCATTTTCTTGGTTTTTATCAAAAACAGGTACCCTTGCTGCTACACACTGTTCAAAATACAAATGATTGTCAAACACACTATGATTTTTTTTTATCTCTCATCCTCTGCACGGTTGTGGGATAGAAGCTATTTTCTTCATTTATCATTTATGGAACTCCTACCAGGATTCTCCAAATGCACAGATTTTGAAAAGTTAATGAGGAGGTCCTACAGAAGATGCATCAGGGAACTGAGTGCATCAGGTGGAGTCTTCAATTTTATTTTCTAGTTCTTCCTGACAGCAAAGTCATCCATCTTAAAATTTGTAAAAAGAGAATTATAAGCAGAGCAGAAAGCAGCAGGTAAGCAAGCCACTGTCATTTGAAGACTGCTGCAGATTTAGGTATGTTTTGAGGATGAATTTCAGTATAACACAGTAAGTACACTTCTACTCAGTAGTACTGAACCACCAGTTGAAAAACATGCATTTCTATTATTTATTACAGCAGCAAATGTTTGCTTATTTTCAAATCTAAATTCTCCATACAAAGCTGCAGCTTTCTTATATTAAAGTGTTAAGTAATATAAACTGAGGTAATAATTTTCATTTCAAATTCTCTCATATCAGCCCTTGAACTTGCATCCTGGAAAGCCTGCATTAGTGATGCCCTAGGGTCCTCCTAGCATGAATCATCCAGAATGTTTTGCAGCTTTCTGGAGTATGCTAATACATTTAGTCACTTCATCCTTCTGAAAGCAAACACTTTACTCACATGGAAAATAATGCATAAATCATTCACAGATTCTTATTTAAGAATGAAAAAGCTATGAGGATATCAGCTCACTTTGCAAGCTAACAGAGTCATCCTTGATAAGTCACTAATGTACCTTGCAGAGATCCTGAAGAAGCCTCCAAGCAGGACATCTCTGTGCTGCAGCACATCAGTAGGCAGTGCCACCTTAGATTCAGAAAATAATACATTTCACTGCTCACTGCAGCAGACACATTAAATGTAACAGGAAATCCATGGCAGGAAAGAAATACATATTGCTCTCTAACAAGCATTCTTTAAGCTGCAGAAGCCAAGGTGCTTGGTGACATTTGTGATATCCCCATGCCTTAACTTAGCTAACTCATCTAATTCTTCTGTGCAAGCTCAAAATGTTATTTCTAGGAAAGAGTATAGATATAATCTTGTCAATTTGGATAGGCCTGACCATGGCCTGTCTGTCATGACAAAGCTAATTTAACAGAATATGCGACAGATGAGGGCAGATGATATCATCATTATTCAAGTAATTACCTTTCTCTTCACCCCTAGGTTAGCTGGCCTGAGCAATCTCAGGTACTCACTACGGAGTTCCTGTCCTTCACTAATGTTTTTTTCCTTATATCTGATTACAGAGTGGATACATGCGCTGAATCTATTTTGTCAATTGATTCACAAATGAACTTAATTATTATTGTTTCACATTAGTTGAATATATGATTGGCTGTCTCTTGTAGCAATCAAATTAAAGAACTGAAGCAACACAAGAAACACGATCTCATAGCACTGACAAACAAAAACAAAACATTCTTAATTGACATAATCTGTTACATAAACTTTTCCTACATTAGAAATTCTGTGGATAGCTGAATGTAACTAGAAGTTAGTCTAAGAAAGAAAGAGAGAAGAACTCCACAATGCATAAAAGAAAAAAAATAAATATCCTTGAATTTTATTTTTCCCTGCTTGCCACTGAACATGGTCACTGTCTCTGGGTCTGATTATCAGAATAGGCACTGATCCTTGGCACACACCTGATTTGTATGTTGGTGATCCCTATAGAGGCTGGGAACTCAGGCTGTGCTCTGTAATGCTACTATGTACAGTGCCTTCTCTTGGAGAACCTGTTTTTGTTGCATTTTGGGGAGAAAAAGAGTTCTGTTTTCATACAGCCTCATTCAGTGCATATTTACATCAGTAACAAATAGTAGAGGCATGTGGTCTTCTAGAGATATACCTACACATCTCAAATGAATTTTCCTTGGAACTGCAAGAGTGAATATGCAGTTACAGTGAGTAAACGTCCACTGAGCTTTTCCATACTAACTGGCTAGAGATTGGCTGCTGGGAAGCTGGAGACTAAATTAACGATAAACAGAAGTCCCTATTTGGAAACAAACACAAGTGGTTCATTCGCTTCACACCCTTGCTTTCTAAATTTCCAACTGTTGATTCTGACGTTGCCCGGTAGAAAACATTTCATGCATGACTAATGTTTTTTCATTGAGCTTTAGATCACCTCAGCTTCTTTGAAAACTGCCTCATTACTGCTGCATTGATGCTCTGTCCTGTGGACAGATTGGACACTGTCATTTCAGTGTTCACCACCGGCAATATAAAATAGCAGCACTTGCTTCTCTACTAAGTCTGCCTAAAGGCTGGGTGCCTCTTCTAGTACCTCAGGAGCTGAAGAATTTGAAGTGTACAACAACTGAACCGTTCTGAATTAACAGAAGCAAGGGAAACATCTGACATCAGTTGGAAGCAAAAAAGGAAAATCTAATGACCACAAAATAAGAAATTCAGTAATGTTATTCTCCAAATGGCCAACTTTTACAGATGGGTAATTGCTGTTATAAGGACACAGATAAAACTTTTTTTCTCTTTAATAAGAAATAATTGCCTTGATTCAAAATACTGGCTGTCTAACAATAGAACACCTACTGCAACATCTGCAGCCCAGAAATGGACAGCTGCATTTTGCCCATAGTACTGCTAATCACGATCCTGCAATTGTCAGATCTTTGATTGATGTTGAGAGGACAGGTTGCCATCGCATTTTTAAGGTATTTTCTCTTCTTTATCTACTGCTAAAGAAGTTCAACCCCCCACTTTTTCCTACTCCAAAATACATTATTTGCAGAGACCACAAATGTGGAGAAGAGGAAAAGCCAAATAATCACTTGATATAAATGAGTATATTATTACTGTCAGTGGACTTATGTGGATATTTGTGATGAAAATTAACCTAAAATCTGCTTAAATGGTAATTTGTATTTGATATTATCTGCAATCATAATGCAAAAAACTAAACCCACACAGGAAATTGGAGAGCAAGTTATTCTATTGCCTTCAGGTTGAAAGTTAACAATTTGCTCATTCTCTGTTCTCAGTTAAGACAGATATTTAAATATGCTTACTTTTATTCTGTTACCATCATTCACAAGCATAACAAAAACGCATAATGTTAACTTTTATAAACTGAATGGAAATGATGCAGGGGAAAAATTACTATCTTTTACAGATACTATGTACTACACTGAAGGATATTAAAATATATTTATATTTGACAAGCAAAAATAATCTCACCTTAATCGATATAGTGGCAAGCTAAATTCAATGACAACAGACTTCACAGGGCTTGTCCTCCCAACAAAAAGCAAGTTTTCTCTAAAGGCCTTGTGAAGGTATGAGGTTATTCAGTGTACATAATTCTTTTCCAAGAAAAGAAATCTCCAGAGATAGTTAGTTTTATCAACTGTACATGCAACAGTATTGGCTTATGTCACTTTCCTAAACAGATTGATGGAGTGCGGTTTAAATTCATACAAATGACAGAATCATATTCCTAAATAAACATAAGAATTAGTAAGAACAGATAATATGTATTTTCAGTTAATCCCAATTACAGAAAAGTTTTTTTTTTTATAAAAGTCTTATCAACTTGAAATATTTTTCTTGCTGTAAAATTCATTATGGATCAAGAAGAGAAGACAGCTCACCAGACAATCATTGTAGGGGACTAAATAAGAAACTCCAAAAGTTAGTGAAGACTTAAAAAAAAAAAAAAAAAAAAAAAAAAAAACAACCCCAACAAACCAACAAAACAAATCTATGAATTTATTATACTTAAATGACATTTCTGGATATCGTAGACAATATAAATACAGGTAGAATACTGAAATTTAGCATAAGTTGGTGGTAATTAGCTTACTTTCACACAGATAATTACATTACTTTAACACTAAGTAAGCACACATTTATTGCCTTTTCTGCGCTCTACTATTCTTGTTTTCTTTCTTAACCTGCTTCCTCCAAAACTTTCTGTCTATTGATCTACATGGAAGGCCAAGGGTGAAGAACAGGTATTTTTTCACAAGGTACCCAAGCATGGTTTTCATCCATATGATGAGCTTTCTTGCTCAGTTCTCTTTTGAGGTCCAATTCAGTATGAAACAAAAATCCTTTGCTGCACGATACTGCAAATGGAGCACACTTTAACCTAAACAGCCCCTGGGATTATACTGCAGAGTGAAAAAAAAAGGGACACAAGTTCTTTTAATACCTCCCCTCCATTATAAATCACTTTAAACCAATTTATACAACATAATTACAGCTGTATACCACTGGGATATCTTCTCTTGTTTCTCATTTTCTTGTCATTATATTCTTTTCCAGTTACAGAAGACAGTTGCCATTACTACTCAGCATCAGCTTGCCATAAGAAATATCACATGCTCTTACAAGGGAGCAGCCAGACAAAGATTCAGGTAGGTGTTCATGCATATAAAGACACTTTCTTCTCACAAAAGGAATTTCCTGTCTCATTGCTCCCCACTTCCCCAGGGTTGGCAGGCAAGGTCAGACAGGATATGCACAAAGTGGATTCAGTATGGCTCACCCAGATGTAGTCATTGGATTTCCAGCTGAAATTTTTCAGTCATGACTCCAGAGAGAAAAAGAAAAAACTGAAGGAAGCTTGCAGAACTGAAATTCTGCAATATTTCTATCAGAAAACGCTGAGGTGCAGGGAGCAAAGGTGTAGGCAAAGGTTTCAAAACCCATGCTGTTAATCAAGACTAAACCACCTAAACTCAGGACCCATAAAGTTGGTGTTTCTCTGTGATTTAGTTGCCTGATCTTCCATTACAGCTGACTGATGAGCTACTCCTAGGACCTCACCCCATCACCTGCTGTGATGTTAACACTACTTCTAGATAACCAAGTCTGCTATTAAGCAGAGCCACTGTTGTTGACCATCAGGTGAGCTGCTCCCCAGAACCTGCAAACAGTCATCACCAGAGCTGCAATTTGAGTACCTAGTGCTATTTCATTTGAGGAAAATCCTGACAGCTACGACCTCGAGGACACATGCTTGCTGTAGGTACCATGTTGTATCTGCCAGGACTGTGAATGTGTCTCAAATACCAATCACATCTCAGCTTGAACAAGATACTGACTTCAGTACTTGCGCTCTCTCTCCACAGACCAAAACTCTTGAGAAAACCACCAAATTCTTTAAAAAAATGTAAGGCTAGAAAAGCAAATATTTTAATTCAAAATGGGGATGTGTTGTGGTTGTCTTTCCTGTCTGTTCTCCACAGGTCAAATTCTTCATCTTCATTTCCTATGTATGATAAGATATAATTGTTCTTCTTCTTGCTAGAAGCCTGGGAACAGTTTTGCATTCTTTAAGTGATCATCCTTTTGGTTCTCCATACATCATTTGTTTATGAAACACAGATTTCACCAAACTGTGATATGATCAAAAAAAAGTCATCAGATAATTTATGAGGCATCCTTTGAAATGCATCAGATTTTGCATCACAATTTGAAATATAGGCTCACCTAAGATAAGTCTAATGTTAGCCAACTAATATTTCTTATGAAGACAATGGGGTAACAGATGCTATGAAACGTTTTTCCAGTATAAACATGTTAACTCAATTGAGTTTACAGATATTATCATGGAAAGGGTAGAAGGTTTCGTACTGGTATTTGAATTGCCTGCCTACAGAATCACCACATATTTGAAATTCACAGGATGAGTCAATATCGGGTATCTTCCTCTCTCCTGCAAGCAGACAAGGAAATCCGCATGAAATGTCTGGAAAGACAGACATTTTGTTTAACTGTCAGTCTTGATATGTACCATGCTTAAAATAAGGATCTTAAGCCATAGTACATCCATTTGCTTGATGTCCAATAAAGCTGGGGCTCCCATCTATCTATACCACCTATCTTTCATGAAGCAAGTTTTCTGGCCCATAATTTCTTGAGTTTTTCACTGACTCTTTGTACAAAGATGGTCTAAAAGGGAACAAATTAAAATAGGTCTGTGCAATATTGGAATGTTATGATAAATTTTGCTCTGAAAAGCTGATGTGGGTGCTCCAGTGAAAGCAGCAGGTACAGAGTGAAGCCAAAATCATATACAACAGCAAAGCTCATGCAGGATAAGGTGATATCAATAAAAAACACAGAAAAAAACGGTAACTTTTCTGAAGTAGCTAATGTATGCTGGGAGAGAAGAGAATATGTTTACAAAGACTTACCACCCCAATTGTTTTTTCTACATTCTGAGAAAGCGTAAGTTCAGACCTTTATGACTCTGACACTGAATATGAACATAACAAATTTCTGGTCAGTGATACTCCTGATTAGATGGAATGTCACAAAGGACCTTTGTGAAACACTGGGTAATATCAGATAATGTATAGAAAAATGCAAGAATTCAAAAGCATTTTCTTTTTGCTTTCAGTGATTTCCTTACTTCAATTTCGTAGTTTCACATAAAACACATGCTCTTAAGTAAAGCTATAAGAACAGTGGGTTTATGTTGTTTGTAATTTTGGTGATATATAATTATAAATTTGCAGTAATCCACAAAGTGAAAGGTTTGGAGTTGTTCTGTTTGTTTTTTGTTGTTTTTGCTGTTGTTGCTTTTCCTGTTCTTTTTTTCTTTCTTAAATTGGATATTGGCAGAGTACTAGGGCAATGGAATACACAGAGTGGCCAGTCTCTCATGTTTTTCTTAAATTAAACTTTCTCATGCTATTTTTGGAGGTAGAACACTCTTAAATGTAACTCAAGGTCTAATCAATAGGATATTACTTACTTTCTTAAGCTTAGAATAGATCTCATCTCATCCTCAAATCATGTTCTATTGTATAGGCAGCAAACTAATTTAGCTTGTTTTCCTTGATTTATGGGAGTGTAGTTCAATATGTTCGCTTGGGGTATCCAATGATGAAGGCAGTCAAATACAATATTAAAATAATAATAAATCCCAAAGAACGTAAGTACTGTCAAGCACTTTCCTGCAGATCAAACTGCATTTCAAGAGGCTCTATGGTCCTCAAATACTAGTCTGCCATATGGTCAGAAAAGTTATTTTAAAAGGACTGTTTGCCTTTGATGTGCTAACAAAGAGAGAACATGGTAGATATGAAAAAATGGTAAGCCAGTCAGAAATTCTAGGTCATTGCTTTCAAAGTAATATAAAAGAATGGCCTAAAATTTTAGCTGAGAAACTACAAATAATATACTAATTGCACAGAAACGTTATGAGTAAGAAGAAAAATGAATATCCTCAATAAAATACACAGCAGCAAAGACTAGTTTGTTGTACAGGAAGGGAAGTCACAGGCTAGAAATCTTCTTTACCAAAAGGGAATAACACAAGCCTTTAGGCAGAAAGACACCAAGAGACACTAGAGACATGGTCACAAGAAAATAGTCTGTTTAGAAGAAACCATATCCATTCCTATAAAGTTCTAAAGGTGGGAGAGGACACAGTATTGAAAATAGTACACATATTCAAATCCAGTAATGTGTCAGAAAAAATACCTCTATAGATAGGTCTGGAGTTCACTTACAGAAAGATATCCAGGTGCACTAAAGTGATTTCTACTACTGCAGACATATTTAAGCTGAGTAACATTAGCTCAGTTAGATTTTTCACCTCCTTTCTCTGCAAAGCGTAAGCAACAGAGCTTGGAAGAAATCACGCTGTGTCCAAAACTGAAAGGCCAGAAGAGTGCCTCTGGATGGGAGTGTACCACAGGACAGCTTTGAGCCTCCTCCACCTCTTCAGGCTAGCTAAGAAATCAACCACTGGAGTAAAATATATTCTGTACCCAAAGCTTTAGAGTCCACCATACATCTATAAAGAAGGTAGTACTAATAGCACACAATGAGATGGCTCTAATATAAATGAATATTTAAATGAAAAGAAACCTATTCATTTACCAACTAAAAACTATGGGGCCAAGATTCCAAAATGAAAAAAGATTGATAATCAAATGATAAACCTTTGAAAATATGATTATCCTATTGAAGCAGCAATAAGGGATCTTTAACTATAGAAAAACAAGCAGTTCTGCTATAATTCAAAGTACAGAAACTATAAGAGACAGTATCAAGTACAGAACTAGGAAAGCAGATATTACAACCCCTGCTGTTTCTGCAAACATTTTTATTAGGTAGAGAAGCAATGGAATTAGACCAAGGGGAATGAGTTTCTGCAAGCTATTTACCAACTATAAACTAGCAAAGGTACAGGGAATTCTAGTTACATTGCAAGCTACTAAAGTTGTTTTTTTTCTCTTTTCCTTTCTCCCCCACATGGCTCCTCAATATGAAAAATGACTCTATCAGCAGAGATTCCTCATAACCCATCCTGACCAGCAACCTTCATTGCTTTATTGAGATAAACTAGTACTAAGCAACTGTAACATTTCACATAAGTGAACTTAGAAACTGAAAAACACAGTTGTGTAATGTGAGAATAGAGACTAAAGAATAAATCTAGATCCACCTTGTCAAACAAATTAACAGTGAGCAGCCAGTTTGGTACAGTCCCTTAATTAGTTTCACTCAAGCAAAGTTGAGCAAAATAATTTACTGACCAAAATATTTTTAGTTGCTTTTGACAATATTCATATTATGAACAATAATTATTGCTGGTGCTCTCTACCAGAAGCTAGAGATATTTATGACAAACAGAGAATGATCATCGCTTTATGTTCTATTTTCCTCTTGTGAAGAAAGAGGCATAAAAGCATATTATTTTCACTTAAGCCTTATTTAATAAATATATTTCCAAGTATTTTGATACATTATTTATTGAGAAATAAAATTTTGTCAAAACTTTAAAAATTTTACAAGATAGCACCAAGTGTTATGAAAAGTGTAAATCAAAGTAATGTGAGGTATGATGTGTTCCTACTCTTTTTCTTTTCTTACTCACTTTGATATTTTCTAAATTAAATACAAGACATACATTGTCTTGATATGTTTCCATCATAAGTCTTTAAATCATTCAAGCTCTGGGCTTAGAGAGCTCTCAGCAGATTCCCAAACCCTCATTCTCCAAAACAGAACCTATTAGATTTCCACCCTTCAAATCCATTTTCTTAATTTCACCAATTCCTTTTAAAAGTATCAAAAACTGAGTGATGTTTTGCTTAAATGCTTGCTTTGAGCCAGACAGAGCAACTCTAATTCTGGTTTCCCAGCTTACAATATAATGCCATGACCTTCCCAAGAAGCTCTGATTACTTCTCAGTGCTGTTGCAGCTAGCTGTTATAGATTCAGGTCTTCACAGGGGCCAGTGAACCACAATCTCCTTCTTTTGCACACTGAAATTTCTTCACTGACCTCATGAATAAATACACACTCTTTTATCCTTGATAGCATTTGTGTTGCTCACTGTTACTGGGCACTTATCAGTCCAAGATTTTTTTTTTCTTTGACACCAACCATCTTACCTTTTGAATCATTGGTGATTTTTGACTGTTCTTTTTTTCTCCCTCTGTAATCAGTCAAAAATTTCATGTCAGATTTCATGTTTGGAAGGATTGTCTCAGAAAAAAAAAAAAAGGAAAACTACCATACTTTATAGAATCTTTGAGTCTTCTTTTTCCCCTCAAATGAACAGAAAAAAAAATCAAATTATTAGCTACTATTATACAGCAATTTGTGCTTATCTAGTGATCCAAGCTTCCCATAGACAAAGAAAAAATAACCCTCTAAACTACATGCAGTAGAGCTAACCTGTAATCATTAAATCTGGAAGTACTGAATCCTCTCAACTGGTCTTAATGGAGAATCTCCATTAATTGTCACTGGG
This sequence comes from Lagopus leucura, assembly GCF_019238085.1. Lineage (NCBI taxonomy): Eukaryota > Metazoa > Chordata > Aves > Galliformes > Phasianidae > Lagopus > Lagopus leucura. Next base: position 29,836,515 of record NW_024962334.1, on the reverse strand, counting down.
GAGAAATATTCTCTTTGCAGGACAACAAACACAAATGGAATAACCACAAGAAGCTTGAGCAAGACTGAAATTGCACACAGAAAAAGCTGAGTCTGCTTTCCAACCTCCTTGTTTCCCATCTTCCCACTAGAGACATATGTTAAAAATGTGTTCTTGGTAGGGAGAAAAAAAAAAAAAAAAAAAAAAAAAAGCTTTTTTCACCAGTGGACAGATAGCTATTAAGAGATGGACAGCTGAAATAATTAATGTCAGCTTGCAATCAGCCTTCTTAGTTGGTCCCTTCTTCCGTTAACTATTTTCCCCCCATAGGCCAAAAATTTCTAGTGCCCCCTTAACAGTGGGAGGGAATTACCATGAATGTTTTCTGCCTGCATATAATTTCACTGTTTCAAACATCAGATATAAAGAAATACATAAAAATCTGTAAATTGCATTGAAAAAATAACATTTTATCTCTTTATATTTTTTTAAATCAGACTAACAAAGGATGGTGTTGTACTGGTTTAAAGATTTTCTGTTAGCCATGAATGTTTGCTTAAGGAAATAAGCTGTTTCATAATGAGGGAAATAATACCACAGTTTGTATGACATAGACAAGCAAATGTCTACCAGCAAAGTCCATGTGTAGGTGAGGCCAGCAAGCCCCTGGAGAGGAAGAAATCCACGTGTTATTGTTGAAGTCTCTAATAGCACATATGCATCCCATGGAGGTACGTTGAGCTCATTGATTCTCTCCCCAGCAAATGCCATCCCTACTGCACAGCGTCTTCCTCCTCAGGTCCCAACCTCAGGCTCACCCTGGCCTCTGCTGAGCCATCCTCACCCCATTACTTCTCTTCACCCCCTCCATGTTTCACCACACAAAATTAAGGCTCTATTTCTCTGCTACTAGCTCCCTCCCATTCTCCATTTCTGTTGTCAGGTTTCCTCTCTCTGTTCTCCTCGATTTGTTTTCCCACATATGAACTTGTGCTGTGAATTTGGCAAAATTGGTGGCAAAATCCTATTTTTTTCACCAGATATCAGTTTATGATGGATTAAAAGTGTAGAAAAAGAGCACGTTATTCAAAAAAGCATATGAGTTGTGGCTCCTTTCCAGCACTGAAAAATCCAGATTTCCAGTGGATTATGTATATTTATATGAAAGTTACAACATCCCACTGGGAATCTAACATGGATTCTCTCCATATTATTTTTTTTCCTGGCCACAGTATATCTCATTGTGTGAAAACAGAGATCTCAGGTGTTTCAGTATACATCAGAAGAAATTTAAGGCAAATCTGACAAGGTGCATTACCAGTTGCAGAACTATTTCCATTTTGAAGTAAAAAGAAAAAAAGTTAGAGATTAAACCTGAGTAGTTATTTGCTACTTAGGAATAAGAATGAGAAATAAAAATTATATGGGAATGGAAACAGGTGACAATGTTAGTCATATGCTTCCAGATTTATTAGTGCTTTTTTGTTTCATTAATGCAAAAAATGCAGTATCTTGACAGATACTATTGCTTCTGGCAGGATCTGCAGAGGTGAGATGAGTGAACATTTTTTGCTGATTTTAGTATACACAATTTAAGCCTTTGTATTTTGTTGACCTTTATAATCTTCTACTGCTGATCTTAAGCAAACTTGCATTATCTTTCCTTCAATTCTAGCAACCAAATCCACTAAGACACAAAGACTGTCACAAATGAAAGCCATGCAGAACAATTTCAGGTGTGGGAGTTAGCTAACCTGGGTATTCTTCTAACACAAGTCATTGCTTCTGTTATACTGTAGCTCACGTGCTGTTTGTTTTGTGTTTGAAGAGCTAAAAAACATGAGAATTTTGCTAGCAATAGCACCTGTTATTAACAGAAACATCTTTCTGGAAGATGCTGTCATATATACTGTCAGCATATTCTTATACAGATATCTCTGTGAAGGACTCTGAAGTACTCCCTGCACACTGTAAATTGCTGTAGTTTCATTCTTGTAACCATTCTCAAATTGAAAGGTTTTCCATAGCTTTATTGTCAGCGTTACAATGACGGTTTAACCTAATTGGAGCATCTTTTTTTTTTTTTTTTTTTAATTATCTGGGATAAGGAATTGAATACAACAGTTCTTCTCTGTAGCCAGCTAGACCACATGTTTACAAGGTTGGGTCCAAGGCTAATAAGCATTTTTCTTCTACTTAATTCTGTCTCCTGCTACTGATGTTTTAAAGATTGTATTGCTTCATTTTCCAAACCTTTTGTCTTCGGTATATCCACACAATCCATTATCAGAAAGTGGAAATCCAAGGGCAAGATGACTTTCTACCATATGCTGGAATGGCTAAAGAAGCACAGCCCGTGGCTACAGATAACAGGGAAGAAAGGCTATGAGTGACGTCATCTGTATCTATTTTGGCAGGATTGCCTGGTAACCAAGAACTTTGATTATTTAAATCTTGGCTTCTGGCTACCTTAAGACACTCAAATCCTGTTACTTTTCCTCCTTTACAAGGTCATATTTCTTCTCCATATCAAACAATTGTCTTCTAAATTTTGTCCTCTGGCCTTAGAGCCAAAGTGCTTTGCTAGCCACTACCAAATGCCAGATTGTCCTGTCACTTTTTATCATAAACATGAATTATTTGAGCAAAACCAAAAATAAACCTTCTTGTTCCCTAGAGTCACTCTTTCCATTTGGCAAAAGTGATGGGATATCCTCTTTCTATGCACTTCTCATGTTATAATTGAAATATATAAGAAGCCAGCCTTATTCCTGAGATAAAGTCGGAATTGGCAGTCTATAGTGAGGCATTATCTTCAGAGAAGCCATCCATATTTTCCAGAATAAGTATGATACAGTTATAGAGCACTAAGAGAGTTTATACTAAATCCTTCAGAGCCCACATAGACTCAGAATTAATGTATTTTTAAAAACCTTTTCCTGAGGATGCCTAGGGACTGATGGCTCAGAGAAAATCATCAAAAACCAGCTGAAAAATTTATTGCTACAGAAAACATGAATTAATTTTAATAGCCTTCTGCCTCTTCTCCCAGGTAACTAGTGGTAGGATAAGATGTAATGGTCTTAAGTTGTGCCAGGGAAGGTTCAGATTGGATATTAGGAAGTTGTCAGAAAGAGTGGAGACATTAGAACAGGCTGCCCATGGAAGTTGTGTAGTCACCAACCCTGGAGGTTTTTGAGAAAAGTGTAGGTAGATGTGGCACTGAGGGACATGGTTTAGTGGGCATGATGGTGATGAGTTGATAGTTAGAATAAATGCTATTAGTGGTCTTTCCCAATTTTAATGACTCTATGATTCTGTAATTCTATATCCCAAGACCTGCAGTGCTTTTCTTTCTGTAAGTGCAAGTGTTCCTTGCAGTGGAGTTGGGCCAGATGACCTTTAAATGTCACTTCCAATTCAAACAATTCTATGACTGTATGTTTTTATGACTTCTAACCAATCTGCATTGGTTAAAGCTCTCCACACAGCCCTCAATAAAGTATGGCCTATCAATCACTTATAATAATTATCCATAGAAGTTTTTATCAAGTTGCTTTTTACCCATTCAGACTGCAAAGTCCTAGCTTAGATTCAAAAATACTATGAAAATCTGTGTAGAAAGACTGGCTAATTTTAAGGTAAATGACATACACTGCTCTCCCTGTATTCACAATTCCAGTCACTTTATCATATAAAAAAACTGGGCTGGTCAAGGAAGATCTACACTCATTAAATCTATGCTGATTGTTCCCAAGAACAGGGAATGCACTCAGAAAGAGTGCTGCAAAAGTACTCACTCCACAATTTTTGCAAGGATCAAAATGAAGGTGATCAGTTTCAACCAGTCCTTGGTTTGTCATTTTGGTCTATTTTACCATTATAATTATCATACATGACTATTACATCTCCAAATTTTGGTTAAGGATGTTTGAAGGAAAAAGGAGGAAAATCAGAGAATGATAGTTATTGAGACTTTAGACTTCTAACTAATTTCCTGGGGAAGATTTTGTCCTGATAACACTTGGGAAATCTGTCTCTCCCAGCTTGTTTGTGCAGACTCTATCTCCTTCAGCTAGACTTTCCTCTATCCAGGCACTAGTAAACTGGTATTACACTGTTGCAAGAATCTGAAAAGAACTAATAAAAAATAGAAGCAAAGTAACTCAATTGTCTGTTGTGATTAACTCTATCCAGTTATACTTCATCGATAGTGTTTGTTGTTTTTTGTTTGTTTTCTTGTTCTGTAAATTTCTCTTTGATAGTATTATTGCAGAGACTTGTACTTTTGTTTCAACTCAATAAACAAAAAACTACTTACTTGAAAATTATATTCAACAAGTTTTGCATCATAGAGATTTTATCAGGATTGTATTAGAAAAGAGTAGGGAAAAAAAGGAGGGGCCTTCTGAAGCAGAGGATGTTGTAAAATCATGAATTTGAATGTCTTTGAAGGAATTAATAGATTTTGTCAACCCAAACTCTGGTAGAATGAGAAAAAATTTCAAATGGCAGCTTTCAACTGTACACAGTCTAATAAAACGTGCGCTTGAAGCCCCTGTGGAAATTCAGCATGTATTTTATGACAGAATATTTCCAAATACTCCCTTGCTCACAGAAAGGATTTTTTCTGAATTACTGTACTAGCTACTCCTAGGGTATACATAAAACCCCTACAATTCAGAAGTGTGCAGACAACACAGGAGTAAATTTAATAGTAATCTGTTTTTCATCCAGCAGGTATTCTGCTTTAATTTCACCACAAACTGGAACTGTTTATTTAGAAATTCCATCCTTCTGTTTCTTCCTCTGATTTTGCTTTCTGGGAGGGCAGGTTATCTGAGAAATCAGTCTGAAGGAATTATGCTTTTAAAGGTTTCAGGGCTTTATGCATGGAAACACAATCATTACTTGAAGGGAAATTAGCTTTGCCATATAGCAGAGTAGTTGTACCACATTGTCAGCTGGAATGAGCTGTATGCTGATTTACACTTGCTGAGTCCTTCATTTGCCAAAATACTCACCATGACCCTGCAGATCAGGGTTTTGCATTAGATTTTAGAAAGCCTGTGGGGCTTCTGGTCATAATGAGATGAGTATTTTGGCAACAGTAATCACAAAGAGTCATTGACTCAATGCCCTTTAGAACCAAAAGAGACCATTGGTAGGAAAATCTTTTCCCAGAAGCCTGACCTGTTCTATACTCAGCTGAGCTGTCAAGTACAAGTTGCAGGTACTTTTTGTTTTCTCTTTCCATAATGAAATTGTGCTTTGCAAAACGAAATATACTGGAAGAGTAATCAAAAATCGTATGAAGAACTAAATATGGAATAACACTAAGAACAAAGGCAGAACTGATTTAGTTTCATTAGCAGGTAGTAGGACAAAAAATATCTTAGTTTCTAAATTACCAAGCACTGAAAAAGCTCTTAGTCTTTTAGTCTTAGTCTTAGTCTTATCCCATATTTACTAGCTTTTATTAAGGGATTCCTGCTGCACTTTGTTTGGAAAAACAGGTAAGGTTATGCAGGTATTTTATGATAGTATAATATTTCCAAATACTCCCTTGCTCATTTGAGACATGTTTTCAATATCTTATACAAGTCAAGCTGTACAAATTATTTTTTGACTGGTTCACTTGCAATGCAGAATGGACATTTCAAGCCATATGTCCATATAAAACTAGATAATGCAACTCGTCAATCAGAGTGATCAACAGCTGAAAAATATGCATCTGCCAAATATTATTCTTAGTGTTTTGCTGCAGGAGATAAAGAACATAAAATGAGCACAATTTAAATGACTTGAAGTTTGAATTATGATGTGATCTGTCAGAATCTAAAGAGAGGGAAATTGCATTGGTTGATACTTATACCCTGGGGTCACCCTAGGGTAGTTCCAACATAAATATTTTTTCACACCTACATAAATATTTTTTCAATCCAGTCAACATCAGCAGAAGTTGTCAGGCACAACTGTGAGGGAAAAATATTTTATTTCATCCTAAATCACTGAAGCAATGGACCTGAGTAATTATAGTAGAAGCTCACAAAATGATAAAACACTTAATTTACTAGACTGGAAAACACTGAAAATGTAAAGAAGCTTCTGTTTTCCTTGAAAAACAAAACAAAACAACCAAACAACAACAAAATAAAGCCAGACAGTAGGCAGAGCCTATTTGATTTCAAATCCTGTTTTCTCAGAGGTTTTTCTATATATTCCATGCAATCTGAAATTAACAGGAATAGAGCCATCAGAATTTGTAACGCTGCCAGGAAGAATATTTCTAGTTTTCCTCCCACAAAACACAACCTCAAAACCTATGCACACCTCATAAGACTTGAATTATCAATACTGGAAGTTTCTTACAGATGGAAACAAAATCCAGTTACACTGACAAAATAAAGGGATAAATAAATAAATAAATACATAAATTCCCCAACGTTAGACAAAACTGATAGAAAATCATAAGGTTAGGGAAAAAGCTGTTCAGTGAAAACGTTTCCCTTCTTTGATTGTCCAATATGTTCATTCATCTGCTCCAAAACATCTGGTATGAGTCATTATTGGAGACAGAATACCTACCTAGATGGTCTACAATCTCATCTGTAGTGCAATTCTTAAACACATTCAAACGTTTATTTTTTATTTAATAAGTCTAGGAACATTACAACTTTACAGCAATTTTTATTAGCAAAGCTTTTGTATGTGATACGTGGCCAAAGACTGACAAGTTTCATTATAATATCAAATGAATAAACATACATAGTTTTGGCTTATGTTGCAAAAAAGCTTTTTAGTAGAAATTAGTTCATCATCTCATATCAAACTTGTATAGCTCAATTTACTGGCTACTACATTCCTCTGAATTAGTTCTGCAAATTGAAATACATCAAAACACTGTTAACTGGAAAATTCTTCTGTTACTGGTGAAGAGTAATTGCTACTGCAGAAGGTACACACCACTACTTCTCAATCTGAAATCTCAACAGACAATCCATTGCCCATACCACTGGAAATAAGACAGTGTAGTTGGATTTATGTAATCAGGTGCTACATCTGTCTCTAGCATGTAAACTCTCCTAAGTGACTGCAGCATAAATTCTCCTAAGGAAGGAGAAATAAAATAAATATATCTATCACAAGAAACAGTTCATGAGATTTTGACCTCTGTTCTAACAGAATGTATTTCATAAATGTAGAGATATGTTTTCATTGCGTGCTAGAAACATCTATATGGTCTAACTCCCCATTAATTGATTCAGAGTGAGATGACTGATTCAAAGGTTCTTATGATCTGCATTTAAGCTTCCTATCACAAGACTCACTTCATATTCCCTGTTTTAAAAAAAAAAGTCAAGTTTTTCTCAATAAGCAGATTTACTTCCTCCTATTCCCATCCTTACATCTGAGTGTAGTAGTAGGTTAAGAGCCATCTACTTGTTTCTAGCCCAGTTCTTTCAAGACCACTCAATAACATTCTAGCAAGGAACTGAAGTGTACTGGAAGTGATGATGTCTACAAGGACACATACAGCCCTGTGCCAGTATTACTGAAGTAATTGTCATAGCTAACAGAACAAAGTGGACTAAAGAAAGCAGCTTAGAAGAAATCCTCCATCTTCCAGATTTATCCACTGTGTAACTGTGAAGATGATCAACAAAAAATGAAATGACAGAAGAAAAGTTGGAAGGTTGATGAGATTCTGTAAAATAGATGCTCCTAATGATATTTGATTTCTAAAATGTTGTCACTATTTTTCAAAATCTGTGATTATTTTTAAGAAAGCCTCTAAACAAGTAAGGATGAGCTAATTAAGGACAAAAAAAAAGTTACTTTTTTTTTTATGCTAAGGGTAATAAAAAATAGAAAAAAATATAAAAAAAAAAAACAGATAGAGAGGAGATGCTCAGTTTAAGAGACAACGGTAGGATGTAGAAGAATGGAGGAAGGGGAAGGAGGAACTTTATCACCTGGGAATGTCCTTTCATATATTATTTTCAAGAGAGGAAAATAGGTGTAAATGAAGAGAAATGAGAACACAGATCTACTCTGTAATATATTCTAGTCATCAAACAAATCCAGAAGTTATCTGAGAAAGCTTTGCATATATTATTAAAGCAAAAGCCAAGACAGAACCACAGAAACACAGAGGAACTGAGGTTGGAAGCCATTTCTGGAGGATGGCTATTATAAACTCCTGTTTGGATACAGAGCTGGTTGCCACGGACTTTCTTGAGTTGGGTTTTGAGTATCTCTAAGTATGGAGACTCTACAGGTTCTCTGGGCAATCTGTGCAATTACTGGATTACCCTGACAAAACAAACAAACAAACAAAAACCCTGGATTACATTTAAATAGAATCTCTTGTTTTTCAATTTGTGCCCTTTTCCCCTTCTGCTTCTAGTAGGCTCCACTGACTAGGGATCCATCTTCTTTACACTCCCCAGCAGATATTCATACAGATGGCTAAGCATTTTCTTCTTCAGGTAGAACAGTCTCAGCTTTCTCAGCTTCTACTCAATTTCAGTCCCTTGAGCACTTTTGCTGCCCTTCACTGTATTTGTTCCCATATGTCTGTCCGATATCAAGAAGCACAGAAATGGACCCAGCACTTCAGATCAATCTCACTAGTTTGGAGTAGAGGGGATAATTTTCCTTGACCTCAAGTGTTGCTCTTCCTAATACACCCAGAAGGTTGTTTGCTTTCTCTTCTGCAAAGACACATTCTTTGGTAACATTCAACATGTTGTCCACTAGCATCACTAGGACCAAATTTGCAGAATTCCTTTTAAACTGGTTGGCCTCAGCCTGAGTTATGTCACTTCATGTGCAGGATTTCTCTTTGTTGGATTTCATAAAACTTGTGAAGTTTTATGAAACTTTTGTGTGTTTTATGAAACAATGTGTGAAAACTTTTCTCACATTGAGAAAAAGCAATTTAGCAAAACAGCTACTTGCCATGCATATTTTCTGTGATATTTTCTGTGATTAACAGAAAATAACCACCCTGTGGTTAACAAGATGATAGCAAACTTAAGCAAATGATAGCAATTTTTCTTTTGATGATTTTAATTCGAGATCATCAAGATCAAGAAGATAGAGAGACTAAAAAAGAAAAATGTGAAGCATCACAGACTGAAAATAAATTCCCTTAATAGGCCTTGAATTATTATTTCTTGATTATGGCAGTCATGAAGTTTGAAAACCATCTATGAAAATGTAATGATCAAATACCTTGTCAATTAAATTTTTCAACATTCTTGCTTTTAAAAAAGCACAACAGAATTCTAATCTTTCTCAAAATATTTTATTTTTTTAGCCTTCACAGTTGGGGCGAAAAGTGTCCAAGGAAACAAATTATCAGCATAAAAAATGCCAACATGAAAAGACATATCCTGGTGTTCAGTCTCAAAGGGAAAGAGAAATGCAGGAAAGATTTTCTGTTATGGTGCCTCAATGAGAAGTAATTGCAATACTCTCACCAACAAAGGGCTCATTTTGTATTTTAGAATGTTTTCATATTTGTTCCTAACAGGCAGAAGGAAGGAAGAAAATTACTGTTGGCAGTTTTCATATTACTACAGCTTTTTACCTTAAATCAATTTGATGCATAAAGCTATAAATTTCAGTTGAAACTTCTTCTATAGGAACGAGATATTTAGCTGTCTTGAAGTGCTCCATCAGTCACTCACAGTTAGCCCTCCGCCTCTTCAAGTCTCAGATTACATGGTGTAGGTACAACAATTTTGAATCATATAAATATCGGTCAGAAAGTGGAATCTGAAGAGAAATGGGAAAGAGATATGGGGAAATAAATGGTTTGTCGTTTTGGGGCTAGCTGTGCATCTCACCTGATTCTTTTCTAAACAAGTACTACTTTATTCATCTATTTCAGTATGCTTTCCTTTGTTTTCTCAAATCAAGTCTGCTTGCCGCTCATTCATTTCACATCCACAGCTTCTTCTTCAACTGTATTTCCCTGCTGTCTCTCCATTTTCCCTTTACAGAACAGACTGAAATCTTTGATTTCCGTCTCCTCTAATGGTATTCTTTCCTCTGCTATTTCACTCTCATTGATTCTAAGCTCTCTAGTAGCATTTGATCATGTTTGCCTGTGACTTAACGTTGACACCTTATTTGCTATTTTAATTCTTTTTAAATAATCTAATACTGGATTTGGATAGGAAAATAAGTTATTAATGCTGTGTTGTTCTATTTCCTTTTTTCTTTCTGGCAGTTGGTAGACTTCTTCAAATGCAGACCTCACAGTTTTCCAGATGTAGTTCTCTTTGCTCCTCTTGTGATTTTCTCAGCACTTTATTCCCAAGGCTTCCCTTTCCATCAGATAGTTCTGTAGAGCAGAGGGGGAGGAAAGGTATACTGTAGGTCTGTTTCTTCATTTCACACCTGACCCCTTCTATCTACATGAGTTATCTCAACAAATCTCTTGGACAACCACTGGTCTGTTCACAAGCAATCTGAACACAGTGGCCTTCTGGCCTTTCTTCTTTCTTGATCACTTTTGACAAAACTTTCATCTTGCCAGTGTCAGATAACTTTGCCATTTTATTCTCTTAGCTCTCTTCCTACATCTTTACACCAAAACTTCTCATAAATCTTAGTGAATTTTTTTTTCTAAAAGATCTCTATCTTAAATACAGTTATAAAATAACATAAAATAATGTAGCAAAAGAGTTCATGCTAACCCACTTTTTTTAGTTAAGAGTCCCCATCTTGCAGTCTTCCTCTAAAGAAGTTACTCTGCACTAAAAATATCTAGCCTTTGCTTATCTTACTCCCACTCCTCTGCTCCATCATCCAACCACTGCCATATCATCCCCCATTGCCTATCAGCCAGCTCCATCCCAGACTTAAAAAGATCTTAGACAAACACCTTTGAGCTCCTCACAGGAATCCACTAAATGACCTTGTTGCTGTCTTTCAAATCATTCCTAGAAATTGTCCTTTGTAATGACACTTACAAGAAACAAACTTGGCAACAGTTCGCTGTCTGATAAACATAGACTGCTGCCTGCTATGCTTCTATATTATTTGCTCATTACACCTTCCAACTGCTTTTTATAATACCAATGCTTCCAAGACAAGAGAAAGGCTTTCCAAGAGACTCTTGGCTTCTTGTTTTTGGTTAGTGCAGCAGGTAGACTGATCCTTGCCCAAGCAGGAACTTCTAGATGCTGTCAGAAGACATATATTATGCAGGATATCTCTGTACAGAAAGAAGTATGCTATACAAGTTCTGCTAATAATCTGAGTTACTCTGTGAAAACCTGACAGAATCTGGGTACAGAGTGTCTTGCAGTCAAATTTCTGACTGTGAGAGGAATATGAAAAATACAATTTTCAACATGTTCTTATTGCAATTTTTGCTTTACAAATTTATAATAGAAATGCACATTCCTGTGACTAAGAAAGGCCCAATGACAATGACCAGCTATAGGACAGCTAGAATGCCAACAGAGGATGGGCATTTATTTAAGGCCACACAATAGTTCTGTCAGAATTTAAATATCCTGACAGTAGCCCCCAAGAAACTCTTGTTTGATTTGAAAAATAGCTAAGGAGGGGAATTCTTCTACGTGGAATTCTTCAGTCATACAGCCTCGTATGCAATCTCAGTCTCATCCATGTGAAACTTTTGAATCAATATGAATCTAAATCAGCAAATGTTCAGACAAATGCAGCACGTTGTCACAGAATGACAGAATGGCCAGGGTTGGAAGGGACCTCAAGGATCATTAATCTTCAACCCCCCTGCCACAGGCAGGGCCACCAACCTCCCATCTAATACTAGACCAGGCTGCCCAGGGCCCCATCCAATCTGGCCTTGAACACCTCCAGGGACGGGGCATCCACAAGCTCTCTGGGCAGCCTGTTCCAGCACCTCACCACTCTCATAGTAAAGAATTTTCCCCGACATCCAACCTAAATCTTCTCTCTCTCAACTTAAAACCATTTCACCTTGTCCTGCTGTCATTAGACTGGCTATGATCAGAACTATGTTGCAAACCCAGATTTCAGTAGGGCTATACAGCTGCAGGACATCTAGTTGTGTCAGAAAATAGTCCTTCAAACGCTTCATATTATCCAGAATATGATATTTCATCATATTTGAAAAATTATCTGTTGAAAGTTTTTTGGTTAGTTTGGTTTGGTTTTTGTTTGAGTTTTTTTTCTTAAGTATGAATTTAGGCATAGTAAATATATTTTCTGAAGAATTGGTAGATAGAAAATGCAATGCTAGATACAATTCAAACTACAATGGATGACATATTTGAAATTCCCCTTTCAAGGTTTTAAGTATCTTGAAGAGAAATAGGAAAAAGAAATGAGGTAACGTGATGAACATGATGTTAGCCATGTGATAGTTAGCATTCTGTGAAACCAAGCTGAAGACCTGGAAACAAGTTCATATTAGAAATACTGCAATATTGGTTCTGCTTCCTGAAGCAAAATAAATAGAGAACTGAAGTAGAATATTTTGTTAAAGATTAATGATGGTCAAGGCATAGGTAAGTTTGATATGCATTTGCAGTATGTCTTGGCTTGTCAGATATTTTCTTATGAATGTCAGGTATGCAACTCCTCAAACAATAGAAGAAAGTCTCAGTACAAAGTTTTAAGAGACAAAAAAAATCAAAATCTAGTTTGTACTGTTATGAGTCACCTTTCAATTTGATGATTTTGATAATAAATATGGAATAGGTAAAATTTGGGCTTTGAGAAATTAGCACACAGAGAAAAAGAATTATTTTAATACTCTTTAACTTCTCTGCTTTTTGTAAAAGTACCTAGCTGTAAAAATATTAAGTTTCTACTGGGAACTGCAGTGCCTACCAGTAGTGCTCGTTGCTATCACTGCTCTAAATACTAGCGTTATTTCTAATGCGATACTTCATGTCTGCTTTTGAACAGTCTTAGATAAATGATTATACGTGCATATGTACACCGACGTATTTGAAAAATCTGCAGAGAATTCTGGGAAGCAACCAGAAAATCCTAAACTGTAGAGAACTGGGTTTGGTCCTTAAATAGAGCTCAGCAGAGTTCTGTGATTTGATTTACTGCAGTATGCACCTATCCTTTAGTTTAGAAACAAGCGTATGCAACTCTGGCCTCTCCTCTGCCTGTTGCAGTCAGTGTATTAAGCCTAGAACATTGTGCTATGCAGGTCAAAATGGATCATGTCTTCCTGTTCATCTGTGTGACTGCATACAAACATCATTAGCACGATGGGGTCCCAATTCCATTTAGAGATTTTTTCGGGGTCTCAGAGTGCAAGGATATACAGATTTTTGCCAAAACACACAAAATTTTAGAATACTTATTTATTAAGCTCTTCCTTGCCTCCAAGAACTAAAGCAAAAATAATTTACAACATTGACATTTCACCGTCCATAATTTTCTAACCAATTTCCATTTGCCCTTTGCATTGCATTCACAAATAGTTGCTGGATTATGCTTGGTTCTTGCCTTCTCCACAAACTGCATGAACAAAACTGTGTTGAGCTGTAATTTGACTCACTGATAATTGCTGACATATGGCATATTGAATAAGAAGGGGAGAAAAAAGTACTCCTGGGGGGTAAGTGATTAGCAATCTTAACATAAGAATTACTGACATTCTGATTTTACGTTTTCTGACAGCTCTTTCTAAAATCCTGCCTCCTAAAATGTGCTTCTTTTCTGTTTATTTGGAAAAGAAGGTGCAGGAAACACTATGGTGAATTATGCTGTAAAAGAGAAGTAAAAAAACTCATAAATCCTGCAAATAAAGCAATCAGCCAGAAACGATCATGCATATTTAAAACTATTTACAAATGGGGCAAAGCATGAGCAGCTGCATCCAGTACTTAAAGCTCTCAGATGGAGAACAGATCATTTACAAATACCAATGAGCATTTCCTGGGAAACTTGCTGTATGTAAACAGCGGACACGCAAAGGAGAAAATTCTCATTTACCACTCATACTTTCTCTAATGGGGAGATTATTTGGTAGTGAGAAAATAATATATCACCTACACTTTCCTAATCAAAAAGATTCTGTTTGAAATATCCACCCACAAGTAGTCAAATGAACAGTGCAATAATGTGAAAAGCAGAACAATTCTTCATTTAATCAACAAAGTCAATAGCTAGAGTATTTTAAGAAATGACTATTTGCTCAGACACTATGTTTTTTGATGATACAATTTAAATGTTAAAAAATAGCAGAAATTTTACAAACTACTGTGCACTTTGAGTAGAACAGTTTTAAGAGGTGGGCTATATCAAAATAATGAATATGTTTCTGCGCATGATTATAAAGCAGAACAGAGCTTATGGAGGGAATGCAAATGTCCTCACATTTGTACAAACTTGAACAATTCCTCAAAAAAATTTCAAAAAAAACCCAGTTTTCTCCTGAAAGATTGTAGCTGTTTTTGGAATTGTTCTGGCTTTCTGCACTAAAAGGAACTAAAGCTTCTCTCAAGTTTGCTATAATCTTGTGGAAAACTTAAATCCATTCAAAATACAAATTTATCTTGGTCTCAGAAAGACTTTTCTTCTCTTTCAAAAACAATATTGGAAAATCCATATCCTTACTTTAAGAACCACCTGTTTGTTTCAGAGTCTGCAGAGCACTGTAAACGTTTGTGTTCTGTTGCATCCTGCCCTAAACTGCCACACTGAATACTGGTCATCTTATCAAGAAATCACCACTTACCTACGGGATATGTATGAAAAGGCTGTGTCCTGCACAAGGTCAAGCACAGTATCACTAGCAAAAGTACAAAAGAACTAGAGAAGGTGCTATAGTTTCTAAGCCACATGAGCTGGCTGAGCATATTTCTGGGAATGTTTCTGGCAAGCTACATTTTTCGAGACCTGTATGCTGGACGTGATAAGTCAATCTGCCTCCTGGAGCACGGGACCATTTCTACTGATTATCCTCTTGGATATAATTTGGAAACCCAGAGCTACTCTGCTACATTTTGCAATGCATGATCCCCTTAGTCATGCTGAAAACATATTATTCAATTAAGAGGATACAGCATCAGTAAACCAGAGTATGACCCTATTCTGCCTGGAATATGAATGTAAAAAATGAATCTCCCTTATCCATTTGGGATGGATTTATATGCCGTTTCAACTGAGAAGCTACATCCAACACACATAAACATGTACTGTCCCTGCCTTGGGCTTTCAGATGTAATGCATGAGTTTCTCCTTAGCAGCTTGCTTGCATACACATACCAAGAAACTGGGAAGATCTGCATCTAACTCATTGCAGAGAAAAATCCACCTCTTTCAACCAGAGGTATTCAAAATAAAATAGTATTGGCATGATGGGGTGGAGAATAAACCAAAACAGCCAAATAAAACAAGCAAGTGAGAGAAAACAAGCTAACAGAAAGAAGATAAAGGCAATGATAACTCTGACAATTCTGTCTAAGCCTATGCCAGCTACAGTTAAACAAAAACACTGTTCCCATTCTTCTTAGATTGCAATAAAGGACCCAGATGCTGGGCTTTGAAAGATATTTCTCTAGCAGCAGGATCTGACTCACTGGCAGACTTGTCAAATAGTTTAGCTGGCAACCTCGATGCTGCCTCTGCAGTAACATGAAGCACAGAGCAGGCTTGTTTCCCTACTTGCCAATTCCTTGGACAATGGTTGTTCTTTCCCACAAAGATAAAGCAAATAAGCAATTTACAGTTCTGCTCTTTTCAAAGCAATAAAAGCTTTTTTTTTTTTTTTTTTTTTTTTTTTTTTTTTCAGAATTGTAGCAGAAATATGCATGATTTTTTCCCCATTTTCCTCACAATTCATTGCATGTGCCACGCTGAGTCATGCACATAGTAACATACCATGCACAGCAGTACCGAACATAAAGTGAATACTATGAAGTGTTGTTCTTTAACATCATTCCGGTAACAGTCAGTACACCATGCAGGCAAGCTTTGTGTCATCTGCAAACTGCACACAGAACTACTTCAAGAAAATCTATTACGTTTTACTGACTGGAAACAAGTATGAATGTGTATTATATTACGTCAGGTGTCCCTGAATAACACCTTAGGTGTAATTTATTTAGTTGTTTTATTAGCACCCAAATAAATATTTAAGTCTTACAAAGCACTGCTGAGTGAGTTTGCTAGAGACGTCGTGACGATCTTGTCTGGTCTTTGTCTATGATCAGATTTGAAGTTACTTCCTACCAAAAAAACTAAGGCAAAACAAAATAAAACCACTAAAAACAATGGCAGTTCCATTATATTTCTCTTGACATAATATAAGAGAAACACACATGTAAACAAAGCAAACAGCTTTAAATATATTAGTGCTTCTTCTCATGACTTTCTCCTCTGCTAGAAAGCTAATCTGACAGATTCTAACTGATCTATTCAGGATTAAATGCATAACATTATAGATGGCTAAAATCGAATTGCCTAGTCTAAGCTGGACAATCATTCATCGTATCTGCTCCCAATGGAGTTATTGGGGAAAAGCTTATCTACACGTCTGAGAGCTATTCCTCCCACCTCTCAAACACTTAACATGGCATGAAATGCCTGCTTCTCACTGGTGACTGTTGAGGAGGCCTAAGTAACCTGGAACAGAAATCTACATTTCAGGTAATCCAAATTCAACATGTAGGCCAC
Organism: Lagopus leucura; assembly: GCF_019238085.1. Lineage (NCBI taxonomy): Eukaryota > Metazoa > Chordata > Aves > Galliformes > Phasianidae > Lagopus > Lagopus leucura. Next base: position 29,819,865 of record NW_024962334.1, on the reverse strand, counting down.
CAGCTTCCCTCCCATGTGAGGAGCCCACCAAAGTACAGATACAAGAGATATTAGTCACAAGAGCCCCCTTCAGATATCAGGACCTGCAGAAGGAAAAAGTATACATCTGTCTACCTTGTTAGAAAATGAAGTGCTGAGTATTTAATTGAAAAACTTCCTCAGGCTGGTTGATTAGCTGGTTTTGAAAATAACAAGTGATTACATTGCACAGGTACACGAATGGAGAAAAGTCTGCATGCAGATGATAGCACAGCACCCATCCATGGGTTTGGACAAAGCCCTTCTTTTTTTTTTGATGCTAAAAGTTGTAATTTATTTGGTGATAATGTGCATACCCTTTCCTGTTGCATTCCTTCCAAAGACCTCTGAGTGGCTCAACCAATCCCGCTGCACAAGGCAGCCACTCTGAACATGAAGCAGAGGGAGGTTCATAATCATGATCACTGGTTGCTAACAGCCGTGTAGGAGCAGGCTATGGGCTTTATTAAGTTTCCATTTATTCAAGATCCTTTGCATGGGGGTCAGCTCTATTATTAGACAGTGAATTCTTGCAAGAACAAATTTTAGAAGGAAAATACTATGTAGCTGAAATCTACATTTACATAGATTTTTGCTTCATTCCTCAAAAAATTCCCACCACCTGAGACAGGAAGACATTCAAAAGAATCAGACTTCATAATGATATTCTCTGAATAAATTGTTTTCAGAACAAGCAATCAGGAAAAGATTCTGGAAAAAAAGCCAAAGGCAAAGCTGTATTCAATCAAAGAAAAGAAAACAATAACAAGATGGCCTCAAGACCATGGCAAACAGATAGACAGAATAACAAAAACTGGAAAGCAAACACAAAGAACAAGAGTGAGAAAACAATTTCCATGCAACTTTGCTTTTTGTCCTGCAGGAATTAAGAATTTTCTGCTGAACTGACGTATCTGACTAGAATCTGTGCCTTAAGGTAACAGTTCCTCTATCAATTAAAAAAAAAAAAAAAAAAAAAAAGTTGAAGCTCTTCCTATTCTTGGATAAGAATCAGCAGAGATTGTGGGAAATACCACTAAGTAGTGAATTGTTTCTTCTGCCTTCACAAAGTCTTCACCAAAAGAGTAAGAATGAAATCTAAACTGTACACACGCAGACGATTAACAGCCTGAATAACCCAAATCAATCCACAACAGGAAGAAATTTCTACAATTGAAATGGGCATAGTTTAAAAGGATCAACTGAATTAAGATTTTGAAAATGCCTTTCTCTTTAGAGAAAATAGATTATCCTGGAAAAGATTTCTTAGTCAGACAATATATATGTATTCAGTGGTTTCAAGAACGTTCGAGTTAAAAGGACTGTAAACTCTTATTACTTTGACAGGAAAACCTATGCAATAGTTGAAAACAGTCCAAATTTTCACAACGCAGGGGATTGGCAGTCTATTATGCAACATCCACAGAAGACTTTAATTACTTTAATTTGAAATAGGTCAGCCTCAAATTAAAATAACAAAAAAAGGAAACCAAAAGTTTAGGCTACTGCATTTTCACTGAACACAGTGCATGAACACAGTGCACTTCAGGAACTGCTGCTACTCTTAATCTGCTGAAACAGTCGCTGCAAGTTCTGTTTTATATAAGCTATGTTTTGGGGTTTTTGTGTGTTTTATTTTTTCTGTTATGAACAGATTTGACCTTTAAAAGATATGCCAAACTAAATGCAATCATGTTTACATTTCAAAAGGAACACTGATTTTTATCCATCCCATGTAGCTGCTCTTTATGCAAAAATTTCTCTTCCCTGGGCAAACTGCCCACATCCCTGCTCACCTGACACATGCTGTGCACCTCACTTGAACTGTCAAAAGGAACCATTTAAAGCTAGAAACTAAACAAAACTGCAAGTTTGCTTTGAAAGTATCAGGAGATGTTCTTAAAAAGACAAAGCAAAACAACAAATAAAAAAAAAAAACAAGACAAAAAAAACCTGGGGCATCTTACCACTGCTCCTTCATGAATTCCTAGTTTCAAGCTCTTTTCTCAGCCAACAGGAATAAAAGTATCGTGATGCTGAAAAAACACCTGAGACGTATGTTATCAGTTGGCACCAGGAGCTTTTAGGAGAGCAGTGAGTTCAAGAAAACTCTTGATAAAATCATGAGAGTTTGTATTGCTCTTTCAATGTACGACTGTTCTTTGATATCAGGATGAGATGTCTCAAGCCTCCCTCTGAAGGAAAGAAAATATCCATTTTGGTCCTTTCAGAACAGAGAGATATTAGCTGCTCAGAAGCCTCACAGTGACTTCAGTATGTTTTGAATAGGACCACAGCAATAATTTTCCTAGTTCTCTTCTGAGGTTGGCCATCCTTGTCATCCAACCTCACTGCCCTCCCTCTCTGGCTTTAATGGGACCACACAGACAAATTTGTCGTTTCAAGGATAAAATACACGGCTGCCTTACAATCATTTGTCTCAAGGCACACTGCATGAGTTGAGAATGCGCGACCGTGAAAACCAGAAAACAGATTTAAGAGCATTCTTTTTTAAAACCATGTTTTCCCCAAACTTTGACAACCATATGGGGTTGTGCAGCACATGTTGTCCCAGTGTTGCAGAATTAACTACTTTGGTTTGTTTATGTCTTCTGCCTGCTCAGCAGAGCAGAATTAAACCACAGCTCATCTAATTTATAGCTGGAGGGTGGGAAAGCTTAGATTTCCTTATTCACATAGCAAATAGGTGTCAACCAATTCTAATAGTTGGTGCAGAGGTTTGCTGCTGTGTCGGAGACCTTCAGCTATTTTGTTAGTGGAGTCAGGACCTTTGCTTTTCTAGCAGGCAGGAACAGAACAAATTGGTAGGTGATACACTTCCCATCCAGACAGGGACAATTATGGTCATCAATCATTTCTCTGTCAGACCAGCTCCTACCAAATCTTCTGCTGCGACAGCCACAGAGAAAAATGTGCTGACTGCTTTGCTACACACAATGAATGCTGCAAAAGAAAGATGCAAGGTGGCAAAGTGGCTTAATGCACAATGGCCATGGCCATTAAGGAGTGGATCTGACATGATGGGCATTAGTAAAAGGAGTGCCCTTATGTGAACTCAGCAAAAGTGCAAGAATAAAACACACTCCCCATTGACTCAACAATGTGAGGAAGCATATAAAAATAAAAATAAACAAAATCTCTTAGACTTCAAAGAACTTAGAGGAAAATCTCTTTTGCTGTTCCTTCCAAAATAAATTTGCTTCATTATTGTTAAAAGCACCAAATTCTTTTTTCTAATTAGAGATGCTTCTTCATCTTCCATTTCATTCAAAACAGCAGAGCACATCATAAATCCCCACTGGAAATATTATATCAAAAATTTCTCATCTTTATTACAGCAGGAATCATCAGGCACCACACATAGCAGTTAAAACAGAGGGTCACTTTCTGCTACCTCTGCCAATTACACACTACCAGAAATTAGAAATTTTACTAGTTTTGTCCGTAGAGGTATTTCTATACAGCTACTTATTTACTGAAACACAGATTCATTTGCTCTTTGCCCTTCATCCAAGTGAAATAAGCTGAAATAAGTTGCTTTCTGAAACACTCAGCCAACTAAAGTGTGTATACTTCTGCAGAGGTAGATCAGAGCACACAGTACCAATTGTGCTGTCTGTTTTAAGCTAGTGGTTTTGAGAGTGTACTCAACCGCATTTACTCATCTCCAAGTTAAGGGTCTAGATTAAGTGTCAGGATTACAAAAAAAATAAGGCTTGTAAACATATTTTAATTAGAACTACTTCTCCCCTTCTATTTTACTTTTTTTCTATTAGTTCTAAGATCCAAACCTTGCCTAGTTCTAATGGATCACTTTGATTTTTTAAGGCTGCAGATGGCCTTATCCTAACCCTAACTGAGGGGTGGGGTGGGTTAAACTGTCCTCCTAACCTGTCTTGATCTTGATCTAAACTATTTTGTTGTCGGCCAGAGAAGAAGCCTAGAGCTATCTTAGATTTATATCCAAATCTTCATTTCTTGAAGTAAGCAAGATGCACGTTGTCTGCAACCTGCAACCTGCTTTAGTCTGTTTTGTAAAAGTGACTTTAAAATTGAGAGGCTTGTAAAGGGAGAAGGGAATAATAAGGCTAGAAAGGAAGCAAAAAGCATTGCTGATGAAGCCTGGATGCTGAGTTTGCTGAGGAGCTGGCTTTAAGGAATCAAAAAAATAATGAAAATATTCCCAGATTCCTCCCTCCAAGCCTTAAGTTATTCATAACTTAAGTCTTGAGTTAAGTTATTAAAAACATGACTGTTGAGGAGGGCAGACTATAGTAACACAACTAAATGTGCCAGGAGTTTAACAGAGTTGGTACATGTAGAAAGAAGAATAATTCAGTGCAGGAGAGTCTCTGTTATATGATTCTTCACATCAGGGTTACTCTGAATTGGCAAAATTTATAGTCACAAATTCCTTTCTGTTTTGTGAATTTACACCACTGTATCAGCTGAGGATCTGGCTCATGCTGAGTTATTTTCCCTAGGCAGTCAAGCAAAGAAACTTACCACAATCACTTAATGCACAGTGCTTTGTTATGTTGTATCAGATCCTTTAGCCTGTTCTTTGCTTGTATTTCATCTCAACAACCACACAAAGAGAAGGAGTGTGTTTGATGTTCTGCAGTGCACATTCTTGTTCAACCACAAACTTTGAGGAAATCATATTAATAATTAAATCAGGGATTATTATTCAACTTCCATGAAATATACTTCCTCACGCAGCTATGCCATTCTTCTTCCTTAGCACATCACGGCTACAGCATTAGTCATGTCAGAAAAACATACCTATAATTGTCACAGATGACCAACAATAATTTCCTGTTTAGTTCTAACTCTTTTTAAGTCCTCATTTGACAGCACAGCCAATTTCACAATAGAGGTAATCACACTGGTTAAGTCCAAAATGTCAAGCATCTCATCTCAGCCCAGACTCCCTTGACAGAAAAGGGTGACTGACATCTCCAAAACTATCTAAAATGGGTAGAAATTAAGTTTCATAGGTGCCTCAACATTCACCTTTCAGTGTTCAGGGAACACATTAGCAGACAAGAGACACTCCTTGAGGCAGCTAATGGCAGGGTGATGGACTCCATGCATAGACACTTATTAAGAGACAGGCATTTGTCAGGAATATGGCAGGTAAAGATCAGTAATTTACTTCTGACAGTTTTCTTTCTGCTGCCACATATAAATCCCAAAGCTTTGCCTTGCAGTCCCCTGTTGCTTTGCCAGCTGATAAAATGGAAAGGTCCCCTAGACTGCTGCCTGCCTTGGGACAAATGCCTACAAAACTTACCTTCATTTATCCAGCATTTGAGAAAGTATTACCCCTGATTTTACAGTCATTTTCTCACACTTTGATGCACACTGTGCTTTTTTTTTTTTTATCTCCCAGAATTGCTCATTTCTTCCTTAATGGTTTTCCTTGTGATCTTTTCCTGACATTCTTGCAGAATTGTAACTATACATCAAATACATGCAATTCAGCATTCTGGATACTTGGCAGAAAACACACTCTGATTAAGCAATAAAGTGAACAGACTTACTAAAGATAAGATATAAGTTTTATATTAATACAAAAATAGCAGTATAATTTGTGCACAATCAGCTTCAAGCACTTACATAGCTGCATACATTAGCAAAAGTATTTCATACACAAGTCAAACTATTTAAATACAAACCACTTCCTGCCCTGCACTTTTTTAGAAGGTGTGAAACAGTCCTTTATTCCAAATAGAGTTCATAGTTTTTCTGGTATTTAACCTTCAATTTGCTCTTCCCATAACAAAGACTTAAACCAAAATTTGAGGATGTTACAGTGTGGAATGAAAAAGAAGCGTTGCCCACTCAATAAAGCCAAGTGTCTTGAGTTCTCTTCTGGCTCTGCTATGACATTCAGTTTTATCCTCTATGACTCTCTGTTTAAAAGGTCACTTTTAGGAAGGTTGGTGCTTATTGAGAGGCTTATATGAATTTATATAATGTTATAAATATATAAATTATAGATTTGCTTGGAAGAACGAACACTAATGGTAGCTGTGGCTTCTCCAGCACATATAATTTGGTGACATACATATGTTTTGATCAAGAAATCTGCACAACAGAAAATCGACAGACCAAATCTTAAATGGATGAAAAAACAAAACTGGTCTTAAAGTATAGAGGAGCATAAAGGTTATAGGAGAGAACCTTAGTAGTTTGCTTCTGCTTACTTTCTTTCTACAAGGAAGTCTGAAATTTTATATTGCTCAGTAAAAACGGTGAAAATAAACATTTTAGAAGAATTTGATTAATTAACATAATTCAGAAATCTAAACAGGACCTGTAGCTGATGTGGAGGAAACAGCTGAATCTGGGCTTTATATAATTTAAAATGCAACATTAGTCTAACAGGCTGATCATCTCCCTACAGTTTTAGACAGAGGAATATTGATTACAAATTCTGTATGCGTTACAAAGGTAGGAAGTGTACTGTTGACTTTTGGTATCCATAATTCAAAAAAAGGTAGTGATGAAACAGAAAAATCCAGGAACAGCTACTAAAAGAATGCTGACATTTTTTATAAGGACCAAAGACCTCAGTCTATTAATTTTAAACAGGGAACATTAAACAATGACACAACCCCAGTCCATAATAGTAATATGAAGAACAGAATTTTTTTCAGTCTAGTAGATGAAAGCATAACAAAAAACAGTGGCTGGACATCGAGGGAAACTAAATGCATTCATATTGGTAACAAGGCACAAATTTACAATGAAAGTAATTAACCTTCGGGGCAGTATAGCAAAACTTAGTATTAAATCATATTCTAAGCACTGAGTTTCTGCTAAAACAGGAATTAATTGAATGACTTCTTACCACATAAAAGACTCATCTAGAGAATCGTAACCAGCTCTTTCAGGCTCCTAACCTATTCTTCCAGCGTTTAGAATAATGAGATTTTATTAAATTTTAAATCAACCAACTAAATAGGCATTAAAAGTTATTTCTGCTCCTGATTTGAAATGAGTTATTCCATTCCACAAAGTATTCTGAAATTTCATGTTGTTAAATAAAAAATTGAAAATAAACAAACATCTCAAGAATTCCACTAAAGAACTTTTCAAAATCAGAACTTTTAATATCATATAAACATATTAGACTTCAATATTCTGATTCACTTCGCTTAAACTCTTGTATTTAACGTCTTCAATAAGTAAGTCACATCAAATTGATGAAATGCTTCTACATTGTCAAAGTGAAACACTAGAAAGTCCCATTCTCCCATCACAGCAGTCCCATGAAACATTAGATTTCCACAGAACTATATTTTTCTGGAGAGATCTGTCCTTCAATCCTGCCCGACGGAACCAGTTTACAACATCATTTATTCTCACCTGATATTTGTTATTGTGGTAAGGGATTCTAGGTTCAAGAACAAAGTGCAACGTCAACAGAACAACAGGAAAAGCAATAAGATGAACATCTCTTTGCCATTTCTCTATTCTTCTATGCTTCACCCCACGTTCCAGGTCCTGCCTTCCTCTCTTCTCCTCAACACTGTTCCTTGTCCACATTTTTTCTAACTCTTGACTTCCCTATTATCATTCCAGTATTTTGCTAAGTCCCCTTCAATTCTTAGTGTCATCTCACATACTAAGGAGGTTTCCCCTCCTCCTTCTATTCCAGGTGGCTTCTCTTTCATTTAACCAGCTTCTAGAAGGACAAGCTTGCCTATCATGGTGGCAAGCAGAGTAAAACAAGATACACATAACATAGCTAGTCAGTGATGAAGATAGAGAGTCTTCCTGAAATACAACTGCCTGCAGAGATCTAGTATGCATTTATAAGCTGTCAACTACAACAGAATTATATCTTCAGTAGCACTGCACAACATGGTTGGGATTTTAAAAAAAATTAATGGATGAGAGAGAACTATCTTTGCTGTATAACTGCCACTTGTAACCCCATCTACAAATACTTGCAGAGTAGCAAGCACGGGAAGGGCACCATCAGAAGAGTACGCACTATGTGACAGTGAGGTGTACAGTAAGGAAGACTAGGAGTCAGTACGTGACATTATTATGGAAGGCATGTCATTTAGGGACAGGGAGAAAAGAAACCTCTGCCATTGTCTCAGAAGTATCAGAAAGCCAAAAGGATGTGATGCAGAATTACTTCTTATAGATGCTGGATTACTTCAGCAAAGTTGCAATACAGTGTTTTGTCAGAGGCTGAGATGGAGGAGGCAAATACCTACATAGATGAGGGGAGAAAGAACAAAATTTGCGCTATCAAGTGAGAGAAATACAAGTGCTCTTGAATCCTGGTGTTTCAAGGTTTGTAGCAACTAAATAAACAACATTTGGGTAGTTGCTTGTCCTAGAGATAGAAGGTTTGAAAGAGGCTGATATGAAGAACATCCTTCTCTTTTTTACTGACATTTGAATGTGATCAACAACAGTCTGAAGAGATCTGGCACTTTGGTGGTACAGATTAAAAAAAAAAACGTGCCAAGCATTGCCAATAACAGCAAGAAATAGCAGGAGCTGAGCCATTCGTCAGTTACTCCTCTGCAAAGGCAGGTGGTGCAGGGCCAGTGCAGAAGCAATTACAACTGCATCAGCGCTAAGGCAAGCTGAAGATAAGGCAGCAGGTCAAATCAGAGCACTGTTTCTGTGCCTTACAGTGCTCTTTAGTTAAAAAAAGAAAAAAAAAAAAAAAAAAGAAAAAAAAAAGAAAAGAAAAGAAAAAAAGATTTAACATTTATTTATGTCTAGGGAGTGTGAATTTTAATCCAAAGCCTTGGATAAAGCTTCTTATCAATAAAGTAGAGTGAGAAATGAGGCAAGGCTAACTGTAAATAACTCCTGGGTCTTTCATCTCCGCTAACTCATTCCCTGAGCTTGCTCTTAGCCAGGAATTGGCACTTCTAGGAGCTCTTGGGATAGAGCTATCTCAAAGACAGCATTGAATATGTCAGAGAAGAAGAGAATAGATTAATGTTAAAACCAGAAGGCAAGACAATGGCTTCACAATTTGAGCTCAGGCCATTAAATACAGACCATAAATTCATTCATGTGTTCTCTTCCTTCCCTCATAGCTAGCTCATAGAAGATATTTTAAGAAAATTCTTTATGGACTTGTAAAGTTGTGAGTAGTCTCAGTCTTAAAATTGAGACTCAAAACACATGTTTTTCAAAGGAAGAATATCTTCCAGCCCTTTCTCCTTCCACATTACAGGTAACTAATGTTACTTAAAAAATTTTCCACACGAAGGAATTTAAAAAAAAAAAAAAAAAAAGGGAAGAACCACAAAGAATTTCATTGCACTTGAAATGTCAGCCCAGCATAGCATTTTAATCATGAAATATCAGGTCTTTTAAGCTTCAGAAATTTGTTTCTTCTGCTATGTAATACCCTATAAACTGCAGTGTAGTCCCATTTAAGGCAGAAATAAACACTGAAGAAAGCTCATAAATGATGTTCTGAAAAAGTTATTAATTTATAAGATACTAGTAATACTTTATTATTGAAGGCAATAGATGTAAATGTGATACCACTGTCTGTAGTTCCAAGCTGATATTTATTTCTTTCCCCCAGGTTAGATATAATCTCTTTTTTTATTCAGCTTAGTTTTCTTCCGTAAATAGATTATTTCTCATAGACCAGGTAAAGATATCTGTATTAATCTTACTCTTTGCTCTACTGCACTGATGTTTCAAAAGGTCAATTAAAACAAAATGGAAGATGAATTGGCCTGCTAGAAAGAAATCTCACTATAGATATCCACAGCTTAATGTTCCTTTAGAAGACAAGGTCAAGCAAATTGAAGGCTATTCATCTGCTCCCCTTATTGTAGTCTTGATCCAGCTGGCCTCTGTTAATCAAGAACTTGAATTCAGCAATGGAGAAGCTATTATTCATATTTCAGAAACACACCATGTACTGCTGGATCTTAATAATCTGGAGCAGTGCATGAGGCCATATTCATGGACCCAGATTAAGCCAAAAGAGAGCACGATATCTGCACAGATATTCTAGAACTTTTTTCAAGACCTGGATTAAAACATACCTTTTAGAAAGAAACAGGAAAAAAAAAAAAAAGAATTAAGAAAAAAACAACAAAGCCAACCCATTCAAGCAAAAATTTCTTCCCTTTTTTAATATTTAAACTCACCACTTTGGTTAAGTTACTCCTATACTTAACTTTTGCTGATAAGTGCCATATCATATTTAAAAGTTTGATTCAGAAAATTTGTAGGTAGCGTGGAGTTTCCAGGCAGCACAAAGTTTGCTGAAAAGTATCAGTTCTGGAATTTTTAAATGCTGACTTTTAATGCCAGTATTGCAAGCACAACATATCATTTTGACCCAATTGTAAGAGTTTTGCATTGTTGCATTCATGTTTTTTTCCTATCAATATTAAACAAAACAAGACAAATATCAGATACCTACTTCTGAATGAAACGACTGATTTCTGTTTAAGGCTGTTTTCAACCAAATATAGTTTATAGTTAAAGTGACAGTATACTGCATGCCCTTTCCTTTATTTTGACTATTAATTACAGCTGGGACAAAGCTGCACTCTTTTGGACATTTGGTGCAGGAAAGACAAAATATCAAGGAAAACAGAGTGAATTATCTTCTGTCTCTGGAGATTCAACACTGAGTCAAATCTGAAGCATATTAGATGCTATGCACAGAAATTTGAGTTTTCTGCTTGCTTTATACATATTCCAGTGCAAAAAAAAGATCCCAAATTTAAGAACTCCCAGTGTTTTTCAAGGTTGTGAAATTCATTCTTAAAACACAACTAAAAATTGCAAAGAAGGTTCAACCTCTGGGGAAGCAGTGCTGCGCTACAGACATGCACTTTTTATATACACAGTCATACCTGTCAATACATACACCAAAGAGAATTTGAAGAGTAGAGTAGAAAAGGACCCAAGAGAGCAGATACTAAAGCATAGTTAGTTGCCTAAGAATTTCGTAAGAACACAAGCAACAAAAGCTCTATCAGGCTATGTCAACACAGCTGCATGTGCACAAGCAAGCCTGCAAAGTCATTTGCCCACTAAAATAACTAAAAATACCTGTAACTTGAAAATTGCTTATTTAATTGGAGAGTTAGACAAGCAACCAGAGAGGTCACAAAACAAAGACATCTAGGAATTTGCCAGTAGGTGCTCTTCCAGAAGAACAAATGAATGAGCTGTAAAGAGGCAATAATGAGTGCATGCAACTTTGTTGGGTTTTTTTCTTTTTTTTTCTCTTTATGCTCCACTCCCACACTCCAGAAGGACTTAATTGGAAAGGAAACAAGTACTTCAAGGTGTACAAACTCACCAACAGAAAAGCTGTAGTTTTTCATCAAGGTAAAGTTTAGTTGCGCAGTGTAATTGATTGACAACACTATTTGAACTAAAACATTGCAGACTGCATATTCATTCCACCTCTCCTTAGATCTAGGAAGAAGCTCAACAAGGCTAACTCATCCACAACCAGCTTTTTTCTTTTTTCCTATTTTTTTTTAATATCTGGACAGGCTCCATTTATTTGTGCATTGTTGCCAGGAGCAGGCCGTCCCCATGTGCCTGCCTCTCTAAGATAAACCAACACACAGCAACCACAAGCCTACAGTTCTATCACACCTTACAGACAACACTTCTGAATGCAACTAAATTATTATATAACTTATTTATATGACATTATATAGCATACATTAGCAGTGTGCAAGTAGAATTTCCCATGTAAAACAGACATTATATTTTGATGCCAAGCATAAAGCTGTCAATTTATCTGCATGAACACCATGATTCTTTCTGCTACTAAAGGGTATCCTGTACCAAAAGAACTTGGATGCATCAGATGAGGTTGCTACCAGTAAATCAATTGATGGTGTTCTCAATCTGTTCACAGATATCCTTGAAATTGGGCTCTCTGATCAAAAAGAGAACTCTGCCGTCATCGCACTTAATAGTCTAACTGATAATTCCATACGTTTATTTATTTTTGCTAATGTAGAATTACAATTTCTGTTTTTGTTTTTTTTTTTAATATTTTCTAATAGACTAATAATACTGCTGTCATATCAACAAGATCATAGCCCTCTGGCACTTGTCTAGTTTAAAAAGGAGAATATAGTTCTGGGTAGGTGCAGTGTGAACTCTGCTTTCATTTTTTAGGTTTTTCTCTCAGTAGAATTTATCAAAACTGAGGGCCACTTTTCATTTTGAAAGGAAGTTTTCCACAAGTCCAGTATACAAGAATTCTTCAGGGCTTTAAAACTCAGAAGCTTTTTCATTCAGCAGATAGATTAGAGCTCTTTATCAAGCTAAAACTAGAAGCTCTAATGCTTATGGTGCACAGATTGCTTCCCTCCACTAACGTGCAGCACAGGAGTTATTCCATCAGCATCGGGGCAAGGCTGCAACTAATATTCTCTCATGCTATTAACAGCCCATTTCAGGATAAAATCCAAACCTTAAGCTTCCTGATGATTCAAAAGCAACATTAATAAAACAAGAAATAAAGTTGCTTGTGCTATTCTAGCTTAGACAACACCAGTGTTATCACCGTTCCCTATTTGATAAAATATTTTGTTAGTTTTTATTTGAAGTTTCAATGTTTACATGATTTTCATGTACCTTATCATTTTCTCACACCTTCTCCAGTTGCAAGCTTTGCCCAGTTATGTTTTCGTTGGCCTGTTTTCTAGCACAGCCTCCATCCCTGATCACATACATATAAACTAAAATCACTGCTGGGACAGGGAAGGAAAAGAAAGCTGGCCAAGAAAAAGGAGCCTCACAGCCTTCTGAGTACCAGCATTTTCAAATCTTTTCAGCACCTTTTCAATGGAAAGCCCTACATCTCTTTGTTACAAAAACTACAGGGATGGAAAGCAGAGAAATTATGACAAGACATCATAGAGCATAACCACATTCCCTGGCACTGGAAAATATTCCTGTTCCCTAGTTCTGGAATTGCCAGGAACTGTGTTACACTAGTATACCAAGCCATCCTAATTTTGCATCTGATAGATTTGGCCAGCAACAAATGATTTCCTCAGGTGAGAAAGGTCGTTTGCATAGCAAAAACCTGGTCCTATGTCTCCTGTTCCTGTCTCTCCTCCAGTCTTGCAAAGAAATTACCCCAGAAAATCCTTCCTCACCTCCCAGGAGCTGTCCCACTTCAAAGCAGTCTTCATGTACTTGTCCTGTGCAGCACAGTGGGACCAAATGACTGAAATTACACAAAAACCGTCTTCATACCTGACCTCTCAATTGTAACAAGCTATGGTAAGCTCTCTGGTAAGGACCAGCAACATGATCCTTAACTGAATGACCAGAAATTCAATGTCCATAAGTTAGCAAAAATCAAATCACGATCTTGCACAGATATGGAAGATAGTGAGAAAATTAAGCTATACAGTCATATAGATTGCTTAAGGAGTAGCATCCTTATAGTTTAGAGAGGAAAAATGTATTCTGGATTGGATACCTGCTGCTGTGTGGTTCTCCTTTCAAATACAAGAAGATTTTCAAAAGACTATTACATGAAAGTTAATCTCAAATGCTGTATTCTTCAAAAAGAAATTTTATACACAAGGGCGTTTTATTTAATTTTTTCAACCAAAATTCTATTCACATATTAGAAATACAGTTATCAACATTTACAAACCAGAAACATTTTTACGGTTGCAATGATTTATAAAGGGAGAATTTATACAGACTTCATGTTTTTATCATAGCATTTAATTCTACAACATTTCATGCCCTGCCAAGCTTTTCCCAGCACTAATTGAAAAAAGAGGGAGAAAGGGAGATAAAAAAGAGACTGAGTTTTAGAAAGACTATTAAATCAACCAGCTTATACCTCAGAGCAGAAGTGCTCATGTAGCTGTGCTATTCCACACCAAAGGGAGGAGGAGACAGGGAACTGCAGTGACTTTGCTGCTGTCCTACCCAGGTACGGAACATGGGGCCAGGACACAGCCCTGGTAACAGGCTGTTTTTCTACCTGGGGCAGGTAGATGCAACACAGGGCATAATGAACTTGAAAGCTGGCCACACTGCGGATTTCAAACAACACCACCACCACCAGCAGCCTCTGTCACATCACCTTACACAGCTCAGAACAGACACTGATTCACTGGGCCAACCAATGAGACCACCATGCTTGTCTGCTGGGGTGGGCTGCTGTGCTCAGCACACCAAGGGGCTGGGCTGCACATTGCCATTGTAACACTGATCTGATGAGAGAATTAAATGTGGAGAGCACTCTACAGCATATTTTTAAAAGGCAAATCAAGGCAGAAGTTCAATTTAGGATAGTATGCATATAGTATACAGCTTTTTACTAATATTGCTTTTCAGCCCACAGAGATGCACTGAAGCTGTTGCTTTGTAAATAGGCAGCATGGAAAAACCAAACCAACTAAAAAAAATAAAACCAAAAAACTCAAACCTTTATTGCAAGAAGAACTAAAATCTTTGTTTCAAGTGCAGAGAATATAAATAAAAGGAAAGGCTCATCTGTCTATGGTTCCTGACCTTTATGCACAGCTACGATTTTGTTTTAAAAAATCTTATAACAGTGATGATAAAATAGCTAGCAATTTCAAAAGAATTATTCAGATGGTGGCAATACAAAACATTTTTTTCAGACACAATTTTCAGAACAGCAGCATTTCTCAATAAGCTTTATCTTATATGTTATTATGCCATCCATCATGTTTGTTTTTCATAAGTTACCTTAGTCATTTATATTTAAGAACAAGCCCTGAATTGTTTGGAGTTTTTATTTCTGATACTTTTATGCAAAGAGAAAATTAAAGCTACTCTGATTACTTATATATATGTAAGTAGGCTCATAGAGTCACAGGATAAAGTAATGATGATTATAAACATTTTAATGTCTGTGGAGAAGTATCATTCATCTACTAGCTGATCAAAAATTGATAGCGATTGTTAGTCAACAGTAATTTGTCTACAGGCTAAGGAGGATTATATCTCCAGAAATCCACTATCGTTTCCTAACATATTGTATTGGTATTGAATATAAACACAACAGTGTCCTTCCTCATTGCAAAGAATGATGAAAAATAAAATCTCAGTACACACACTCTCATTATTGCACCAAACATTGAGCTTGAAAACAAATGCTCTCCAGTTTACTGGAAGATTAAGGGCTCACTAGGGCAAGTTTTCAATGCTCAGAACTCCCATTGATTTCAATGGCAGCTCCACATACAAGGCATTTCCAGGATTAGCCCTTAATTATTTATCAAAAACATGCCCTAGAGCTCTGAGTGCATTGCAAAGATAAACAGTGAGATTCAAGTAGGATATGATGGGGTGAGTTTTTCAGCCTTCACAAAAGATGCAAATGCTTTTGTATAAGCAACTCACTGACAATAGGGTAAATAAGAATTGTATTGTTCGATATGTCAAACACACTACTATGACAGACACTTGGAGATGCTAGTCAAGGTTCATACCTTCCTTCAAGTGTTTGTCATGACAAAGGAGGTGCCATTAATGATTATATATTTTTTAATTCCACAACTTTTTTTTTTTTTAGATCTCATCAAGTGCTTTTCTGCAACATCATTTAAAGTAACAGGATTCAAACATTTCAAGTTTGAATGCTATCCAAATGCTTATAAAAATATTCATATATACTCATTGACTACACAGTGATACAGAGTGGATAAAGCCCAAAATTCTCAAAACTTTCCAACTAGACCTAGCTGAATCCTAGGCTGAGTTGCAGTTGCTAAATATCTACTCTGATTGAAGACTTGCCTCCAGCTGCTGCACCAGAAGGGAGGACGTTTCTTGAAAACATGATGTTGTAGCTGTCAGCTCCACACAAGTATCTGGGACACTGTACTACAGCGTAGTACAGCCTGAATTGCATGTCCAGACCCCATTTTCAGGTCTGCTTCAGGATTTCTCTGCCACCTCCACCAAATCACTTAAGCAACACACAGACTGGTGGACATGGGATTGCTGCAGAGATCTCAAACTTAGGCATTCATGCTGGCCCTATTCTAGGCCTATACCAAGGTATGAACCACAGGAGATAAGCTCATCACACTTGGACTTTTGTGGGAAGAAAACCCATTGCACTGGCTGTCTGGGAAGTACCATGGGCTCCAGCAAGGCTGCTGGGGGGATGATTAAGGTCACAGGGGCCACACTATGGAACAATGTCCTTTCTCAGCAGATGCAGCACATTTCTTCCTCATTCTCTACCTCAGAAACAGCATTACGGTGTTTCTCTCTCCTTCTCTCTTGCAGGGCGGTTTGTATGGAAACTTGTGAAGTGCTCACATGCTCAGGTTGTGTGGTAACATGACATTAGCTGACAGACATTTCTATACAAAATGTACAATCCCATTTTAAAAACAACTGGTGAGAAAATTCCAAAGCCAAGCAACAAAAAAACAGCTACGGAAGAAATTTCAAGCCTGACTTCCCAAGGAAACTATGATTGTATGTACGTAATGTATAGCAGAACATGGTTTGCCATGTATCCAGATACAAAGACAGACTCTGCTACAAGCATAAGACAAGCACTTTTTTTCCCTAAAGCTTTTGATGAGAATATAAAGTTCTGATAGAAATGGCTAGGCAAAAATAAATAAATAAATAAAATTACTTTTAGGAGATAAAGAAAGTGGTATCTATTGTCTGAATAGCAAAGCATACATACTATGAGCAGGGAGATCTTTGTAGGCTAGTTATGAGCCAGATACTAGCAGGTTCCTCTGACTACAAGGCCACGAGTTGAAAATGCTGAAAGGAAAGCTGACAGCTGAAGGAATGATTTCCTCATTCTTTTCTCTGAAATTATACAGCAGGTGTTGTTAGTACACTGGACTAAACTGGATTACATGGAGTTTTTACACCATAACTCACAAAAGCATGCTATCACAAGAATGTAAGAAATGGTAAGCCTGGGTCAACCATCACACTCTTTCTTTATTCAGTAGCAGGAAAAATAGCCTTGATGATAACTGATAGTGGTAGCCATGGCAGTGGCCAGTACTTCATTTTCCTGATGAAAGTATCAGTGAGATGGATTTCAGCAGCCGAAAATGGACATTCCTTCCCACCTCCTCCGCCCCAGCAGGGCTGACTCTCCTTCCATGGAATGGTTTTGTAGCAAAGTAACAAGCAAACCTTTCGGGTTGATGGATACTGTATTTTTTTCAGAAGTGAAATGGCTTTGGTCTAAGAACTCAAGACCTGTTTTCCTTTCTCCACCTCACGACTATTTACTACTATTCATAATGCGTCATCAGCATTTTCCAAACTACACATCTGCTAGTATAACTCCCCATCTGATTATTCTCTATCTTTTCTCCACGATTTAGAGATGGAGGCTAGGATATTTATAAAAACCAAAAACAATAACAACAACAAAAAGCACACTAAAAAGGCTGATAACGACAGCTGCTTTTACAGAGGAGGGTAAAGAGCAGTAATGTGGCCAGTTAAATTGGATAATAAAGAGAAATCGTGAAATGCAAGAGCAGTGGCATGTGAATGGGCAGTTCCATTGGCTGCAGTTCAAACACTTCATAACTACCTCTGAGGTGTATATAGTAGCTGCAAATGCAACTTAGACAAACTTTGGCTTTCCAGAGTGCTTAGACAAGACACACAGTGTTACTAGGAGGTTTGCATTCAGACTAAGCACGAGGAGGTACTATAGATATCTGTAGTACAAACTGAAAAATTTTCCTACTGATTATATACTTGCAGTTTTGTTTTAAAGTAATGTATTCCTCACAATGAATGTACAGAAATGTAAATTATATAGGTCTTAGCCCCTCTTTAGTTTCCATGGAAAGTGAGATTACTTAGAAGAGCATACAAGTCACCAGCACAAGGCAGGAGGAGGTCACTGGTATCAACCATTAAAGTATGTTACAATTGCTGGATCTGCTCTGGAGCATGGGAAAGGCAACTGGATTTTTTGGTGGTTAAAGATGTCAGAGAAAGCAATTTAAAGTCTTTTTCACCTTGTTACAGATATTACATTTCTTATTCATTTGCAGGTTATTCAGGCAGCTAGAGGCATTGATGCCAAAGCCCTGGGTTGCTTTGCTGTAAGAGACGGTAGAGGATCCCCATGGGCATTCTCCACGGAGCAGGAAGTAATAGCAATAAACAGAACTGCATACCCAAGGTGAGGAAAACAAAGCAGCATTTCTATCTGTGCATCATGCCTCACAAATGGGATCTTTACTTTTTATGAAAGATACTGCCCACTCACCTGCCTCCTGAGTCACCTGCCTCCTGAGAACTATTATTTATCAGTGCACAGCATTCAGGTCAACTGTGTCTTGCTTTACAGAATTATATATTTTAAATAGAGAACACTGATTTCCATTTACAGTTTACCTACATACAGACCATGTAATACTTAACCATGGATGATGATATACTTTTCAAAAGAAATCAGCACTCACAATGGAATGATTTATGGGTCTGTATCTTGAGAAATGCAAAGGCCTTCCTTTCTAGACAGCAGATACTTTGCTAACTCAGCCTAAATCTTTTTTTTTTTTGCTTAGTTTGTTGAATCTCAGTGCATCTCCACTGCATAACACAGAGCACATTCTGGTTCCTCCTCTCTACGTGCTTTCTCAAAGACCTTTTCCTCTGACATTTGCTGTAGTAGATCTTTTTCCAGTCAGACATTACTGGATTCAGGCTTATCTCTGTCATGCACCTCATAAAATCAGGCCAACACTAAGTCCTGCATTCTCATTTATATTTCCAGATGTGATCCCAGTCAAGATGCATTTGAAGTGAAAGCTCACAGTCGCCCTCAGTGGGCAGTGATTCAGGCCCTTCCAACAGTATTTCACTTTTCTAGCAAAGGTCACTGAGCTAAAAGAGACTGCACAGGCTATGAAATGTCAGGTGAGTTTATTTGTGCCAAACCATTTAGGGTCCTGCTGCTGCTACTTTATTTATTCTATTTATTTCTATTATTGAAGCCAGCTTCTGTAGCTGTTGTAGGCAAATGAATAAAATAATTATTGTCCTTCATTCCTCAGAGATGTACTGAAAAGTCTACAGTTACTCATTAACAAGGGTAGTAAGCATTTGCTTGATATAAGCAAGCAGGAAAGCATGCAATAATTAAATTACTTTTAGGGTGTTTTACTGCTAGAGTTTGAGGGGGTTCTCTGTGGGTGTTCACATGTAAGCATGTGGCAGGAGATGCAATTTTATATAACCAGGAATTGCTTTAAAAACTCTTACATTCTTCCCTTATCTCAGTGATCTCAAGTGACCATCTCTAGAACTGAAATACCTCCTTTACAGTCATCAGAGGAGCTACCAACATGTTGGTTTACCAATTAAAGCATTTAACTCTAAGATGGAACTCCTAAGAGTAGAAATCAAGGCTTTATAAATTACTCAGCCAGTAACCGTGTAACTTCTGTGTAACACAGAACCATCCCAAGGGTTTGATTCTGATTCTCAATCAATAATTTCATGCGGAGAAGGACCACAGAAATGCAAATATTTAGGCTATGTTCTACAGATATTGTGCTGTGTTCTACAGATACATCTCATATTGTTCTAATGCCAGAAAAAGCCAAATGGCTCACTCAGAGCAATAGCCAATGTCTTTTTTTTTTTTTTTTTTTTTTTTGTGGTTAAATGTTTTTGAAGACTTAAAACCATGCAGAAACAATTTTCAGGTCCCTCATATTACAATCTGTATGTGTCATCCCACAGCCAAATCCTGCAAGAAATTAACTGAACTACCACCCTTTGACACAAACATTACTCACTGGACTGGGATGTTACCTGTCAGAAAACAGTTCCTTTTTGGGAAAAATCTCAGGTCTGGCAAGGGAATTGCACTCCCTGAGAATACCTTTCTTTTCATGCAGCACTGAATATTTTTGGTCCAAGGTCCACAGCAGAGTAAGCCTTTTTTAAGACTCCTCCATCAGTGGTAGTATGGCCTAGAGATAGTTTGCTCTGTATCTTGTCCTCTTCAGAATTTGTTACCTGGAAATCACAAAGGAGGCTGAGACCTGAGAAATACCTGAGAGCAGGGCTCCCCTTAGTTTTTAGCACAGTGGCAGAGATCCTCAGGTACTGCCTGCCAGCATCCACTGAAAAATTTCAGCCTTTTTTAAAAATAAAAATCATCTTAATGCTTTATCAGAGAAGCAGGAAGGATAAGAACACATGTATAGATGTGTTACGCTTAGCTGAAAACTACAAGGAGGGGAAGGCATAGAGACAGGTAACAGAGTGTTAGTACAATGATAAAGAATTATTCTAACGCAGAATTACAAAACCACTGCATGCTAAACATCAGCTTTTAAATGGGGCACTACTTTGCCCAAGCAAGAATTATTCTAATACAAAGTAGGTGATTTTAATGAATGTACATATTAATGCAGTTGATACTCTGATACAGTAATGCAAATAAGAATAGGGAAAAACACAAAAACCCCCAATTAAGTCTTAAACTAACTTGACAGAGTATCCTCTTGCAAATAGTTTACTGTGCTTTCAGACGCTCTCCTTCTTAGACACCTGACTTACTTCTCCATCAGAAAGTGGTTTCTTATCCCAGGGACAGGTTGTGAAGGGGACAAAGAGACTCACACTTATCTGAGTCCAAATGTTCATTTATCTTTCCTCTAAAATGCTTTGTGACAATATGGGGAATCACAGGCTAATGTGGCTGTTAAGGGTGTCAGGCTGGACTTGGGAAGCTGAAAGCACAGAGACTACAGAGGGACGGGGTGGGCATCTGCAAGAAATGACGTTAAACAACTATATGCACATTCATCTGCTTCCCTCTGTCATTCTTATCCTCACCTGCTTGCTTGCCTGTCTAGTGAACAGCTACATTCTGGACAAACAACCAGCATTATCATTGCTTTGAATGGCAAAAATTCTGTCACCTCTTAATGAAAGTGTATTTGGATTTTCAGCTATGAACTAATTTTAGCAACAGTCACTGAAGCTTAATGCAAGTAAAAATGCAGTAACCATCTCATGGTGATCCAGTGCTTTCCAATTGCTTTTTTAATTACATAACAAAGCATCCCTGTAAATTCTGCTGTGAAAACATTTCTGTGTGAAAACATTCAAGTTCCCTTAAAGCATCATGAGATAAATACCACAGAACTAGCAAGTATTTACCTGAAAAAAGGAAAGATGCAGCCATGAGCACTCAAATGAAACAGATACAATTTGAGATGAAGGGGAGGGAAGTGAAGCAAGGATAGGTCAAATAATGCATTCTCTTTGTTTTGAAAATAAAAATTAGTGACCAGAAAAGCAGAATATGGAAAAAAAACCTCTAGGAAACCTAACTGACCTTAGTAAGAACAGTGACAATTCTGCCCCTGTTTATTCAAATGAATTGAGAAGTACTTAAAGAAAACTAAATTCTCCACACATGCACTCATAGTCCACAATATGTGTTTTTCTTTAGAAAAACTTTTTTTTCCCCCTCTGGGAAAATTATTAAGGATTTTTCTCTCACAGAACTGATTATTAACCAGAAACAAGAACACTCATGAAAGATGCTGAAGTCTCATGCCATCTGCAGTAGATCATGCAAAGACTCAAAGTTGGCTCCCCTACATATCAGCAGTCCCTAAAACATGAGGATATCAGTCATTCCTAAATGGCTGTATTATTCACAGGAAAGCTTATACTGTCCACATCCACTCATTACATTATCCAGCAAGCTTATATTAGTCACTGATTAAAGGAGAGATATTCTGGCTCTATGTAGCAACAGAACAAACACAGATGATAAAAACTCAACATTTAGAGGAAAACAGTAGGTTGGGATGGTTCTTGATGTTGCAGCTCCCTTCCACACACCCTGTCCCACATGGGCATAAAAACCATACCGTAGCAGAGCTTACACAGCCTTTCAACATACAGTTTGTTTTAAAATGATTCTACCGAAGTGAGCCAATGTAACAGGCACAGACCTCCAAACCAGACAGAGCTGCTTTTCAGAGCTGCTGAAACCTGTGTTTTCAGCTGACAAACTGAGTTTTTTTACTGAGTTATTTTACTCTGGTTCAGTTCTTCTTTTTTTTAATTCACAGATCTGAATTCTGAAGAAATAATTTATGTTTATTCCTTTTAACATTTCGTTGTAAGTCAGATTCAAGACATGGGTCTTCAGTTTTCTCCCCCTCCTCGCCCCCCCTCCCCCCCCTTACTCCAAAATGCGGAATACTGCAGAAGAAGCCACATGATTTATCAGGCATTTCTGAGTATGTTCTTCAAGACTGTAACATTTTAATTGTAACACTAGAAAAAAACATCCGTAAGAAGCTGCTGCTTTGCTGGCATCATAAGGAAAGTAAGGAACAATTTAAAGGCCAGAATAGATGATATTTTGAGATTCCTTCCAGTCAGGGCTGTACTATGATTCTAATAACTTCTTTAAGTTACCCTCTCATATTCAACTGAGAAAATTCTCAGCTTCAATTTTCTTAACAACATGCCACCATAGTTACCTGTGTATGTACATATTCACATATGTATGCATTTAAATACGTATATTTATAATTATACATTTTACATTTATGTATATCATTTATGCATATGTGTGTGTTTATACTGAACCTGTTAAAGATTGTATCTATTTCTGTCAAGACATCTCCTTCAGGAAAAGCCATAGAGCTGTCCCCTTCATTCTCTGAGATGCACATATACTTTATACTGTGCAGCAGGATAGGACAGTCCCCCATATCCCACATGGCTTTTGTGGTGGGGATTCCACATCCAGTAACTGTCAAGAGCAGCTAGAGAGGGCACGAAATCCACGCTGCATCTGGCAGTCTCCAGATAGCTTGAATAACAACCAATAGCAAACAAATGGCCGTTGCACTTACAATATAATGAGTCCTGTCTGAGCCTGCTTTCCCTGCAGGGAGGCAGGCACTAATTCAACCAACATTAGTTCCTTCAGATGGTTGTAATGACAGTAAAAACTTGTAACATTTAAAACACAGGCTGCAATTTCTTCTTTTCCATTCAGCATTTGTACTTGGCCAGCTAATGTTTTAATGAACCTGTTTTTAAGACTTCTCATTCCCATATTCCTTGGAGAATTTTTTTGTTTAATTTTATTATGCAAGACTGGCATCTATTTTGGCTGCTCTCAGAAATATTCTCTCTTCACGTGCAAAGAGATTACATCTTGCCAAGGGTACCAAGGCAGCACCAAGATTCAAAGTTGCTCTCACTAGCTCTCGCATAACTCTCTGCAGCTATGCTGGAGTGGAGTTAGGTCAGCTCAGTAGGCTGAACTAATTGTTTCTCCTCAGTAGTATTTTAATTCTGGATCAGATAATGTATCTGCAATTTCCAGATTCTCTGGTTTCAATTACAGACCTTTAAATCCACAGAGAGATAGGAAGCAGTACATATGGAATATTAGGTTTATTTTAAAACTAAATCCCTTACCAATGTAGATCTTGCTTTTAATAGCTTTTTTTTTTTTTTTTAAACCAGTTTGTTGCTGATTTTCTGTCTCACATAAAATGGAAGAATTACAATCTGAATCCTTGTAAGATAGGTCCTAATTACTGTTCTATTACAAGACAGGCAGCCACGCTTCTCGCTTACTTTTCTTTCTCTTTCAGCTTAATTTTGACAATTTGCTTGTTCTGGACTGCAGACTGTGCTCCTCACAATGCAGAGGGCTCAAAGCCTGTGTTTTCCTCTCCCTCTGCCCAGTTAAGGTTCAGGACATAGCTCCTAGTCATGGCTTCTGCAAGCTAGAAGATGCAACAGTTCACACTGAATTCCACACAGAAATGGGTCAGAAACTGAGGTTGGTGTACACATGCACAGCAATGACTTCCTAGCACCTGTGGGAGCAGGTACACTGTCACAGAAGTGACTTGACACAGATCAGGCTCCTGACAGAGAATCTGGCCCTGGAGATCTGAAGCTGCAGGGATGCCTCGAGTTTTTTGCTGGGACTGGGGATGTAAGCTCCTTACCTGCAGAAGATGTGTGTTGGTGGCAGTCTGTGTTGCCAAATGCAGGAGCAATCCTAGATAAGCATGTTGCACAGCATCAGAGAGAGCAAAAAGGAAATCAGTTGGGTCTCCTCTGAAACCCTACACCTTCAACAGCCCAAGCCCTCAGGCATACTGAACAAGGGGCAGGTAAATCCTGTGCTTATCAGGTTGGGAAATGGAGGCTGCCAAAATGGTGAAATCTGGAAGTTGGGACTTCTGGCTGCAGAGCATGGCTCCTGATCCATCCTCCATCTACAGAGCAGATTCTGCATCCTGGTTGCAGGTTAGGTGCCTGCATAGCTGAGCCTGAGTCATGTATCAACACGAGGAGTAAGAGGCAAGGATGGCCATCAGACTGGCCCATCTGGAGAGGAGATCTGCAAAGATGTAGGAGAGGTGTCAACAGCTGTGTCAGAGGAGGAAGTAGGGACCTGGTTAGCAATCAAAGGATAGATGTCAATGTGGAAAAGAGATCCTATAAAGAACAAATAAGGACTGAAGGTTGCCAACCCCAGGTCTATGCATACAAATTAGGAAAAGATAGCACTGTGGGGGAAGTTCTGATGCCTTTCGGGGAAATCAACACC
Organism: Lagopus leucura; assembly: GCF_019238085.1. Lineage (NCBI taxonomy): Eukaryota > Metazoa > Chordata > Aves > Galliformes > Phasianidae > Lagopus > Lagopus leucura. Next base: position 29,795,195 of record NW_024962334.1, on the reverse strand, counting down.
ATCAAATGCTTCTCTGTAAGGCCTATATGTTTATGCATACAGCATGAGGAAGAAACAGGAGGTATTAGAGATATGCAGATAGTTACAAAACTGTGATCTCATAGGGATCACAGAGACATGCTGGGTAGCTTGCACCTGGCATGCTGCCATGGATGGATAAAGGCTTTTTAGGAAGGACAGGGTGGTATGGTGAAGAGAGTGAGTTATCTATCACATGACAGATTGTCAGGGCTGCATGGAACTCTGCCTCAAGACTGGAAATTAGAGTGATCCTTTTGCCATCAGTGTCTGCTACAGACTGGTCAGGAAAAAGCAGATAAGATTCTTCAAACAACTGTAAATGTCCTGCTTACAGACCCAAAATCTCGTAGGGAGCCTTAGCCACACCAATATCATGCAGGAGTACATTGAAGGTAACTTCCTGACACAAGAGATTCAAAAGCTAAAGGCAGAGATGCTCTGCTAAATCTCATGCTCACAATCAAGAAAAAAACTGGTTAGCAACATGAAGACTGGAAGTTGCTTTGGCTAAAGTGACCAAGAGATGGTAAAGTTCAGTATTCTAAGAGCAGAGAAGGGGGCAAAGAGATGGATGACAGCTTTCAATTTCAAGAGAGCAGACTTCAGCAAGTTCATGGACGCTAAGAAGAGCTATGTGGCGCTCTTCTTAGCGTCCACGCAGCCCTGGAGAGAAGAGGGGTTCAAGGAGTGCTAGCTGATTTCCAAAGATCTCCTCCTCCAGGCTCAAGAGTAGTCTATCTCAGTAAGCAAAAAATCAAGCAGCAGAGGGAGAAGGCCTGCAGAGATGAACAGAGTTCCCAACTGAAATGAAATATAAAAAGAAAGCATGCAGGAGGTAGAAGGAGGATCAGATCCCCCTGGAGGAATATATTGTCTGAATGTGCAGGAAACTATAATTACTTCCAGCTGAGACTTGGTAAGGAGTCCTCTCCCACCCAGACCGAACACTGTGTCATGATTAAAATGAACAGCAGTTTTGCATTCCGACTTCTGTTCTGCAGTCTATTTTAGCCTTGAAACAGGATCCTGAAACTACTGCCTTGGCTGACATAGTTAACCTCTGTTGTCTCAGGTAATTACCCTCAAGAGCTGTGGCTGGACTACCCAGAGCATAACTGCAAACTATAGTTGCAACTGTTCCTATGTAAAGCTGCAATGGCTTTTCAATTTTATATTTCATCAAAAAACTATCGTGCTTTCCTCTTAAATTCAAATGCTTCTCAAACTGTGGCTGCAAACGGTATCTGATTAAATGATCTGGGAGATGAGAAGTGAGATGTATCATCAGCAACAATTCCAAATAGTGTGACATAACAGAGAAACATCCACGTTAAAATGTGAGCTTGTTTTGTTCATACCCTTCATTGTACTTCAACTCCTACATTGGCTTAGTATGTAGAGCTTCTGTTAGAGTAATTGATACAGTTGAAAAAAAAATAACAAGCTTTGGAGCAGACAAGACTGTCATCTTCTGCTCTATTAAGTTCTGGTCTTACTTGTTACAATGTTTTATACAGGATATAGAAGCAGTTCCCTTTTCCTCTCTTTACTAAGGTAGCAAAATTCTAATAATCAAATTAAACTCCAAGTAATAATTCTCAACATGCATTCTGTTATGAAGGCTGCTGCATGTATTTCGTGCCTATAAAAGTATGCCCTGGACAACTTTTTTTTGTTGTTGTTATGTCTTTAATTTGTTTTTTCTTTTGTCATTTGTATGTACTGATCGAACAAAAGATTACATGCCTCCTTAGAAACCTGAAGTCACTTATACATTCTTAGGGAGTCATGATAATGAAGACTTTCTGGTTTTATCAGAGCAGCTGTATTCTTCATGCTACACTAAATCCTCTTCACTGTCTGAAATTAAACTCTTACCCTCTTGTATTAATTCTTGCCTGATTCTGTTCATTGTAGAGTCAAGATGTAAAAAGAGCTCTGTCAGAATGATTGGCCTCAGAAAGTGAGATCTCCATGAAGCAAGAAACAATGGGTTCTGCCAAGTGCTCTTAATAACTTCAGAACTACACAATTTTATTCTTAAATAATTTAAAGTGGTGATTACAAATGTACTGAACTTTGCACATTTTGTCAGAGTCGGCAGAAGAACTGAAGATCTGTGTGATAATTACCGCAGAGGGGCAGACTGTTGAGAACATCTCTTTCAAGAATCAGCAGCCATCTGGTGTGGGCTGCTGCTTGTGAGATCAAGAACACAGAGCACAAGGAAGGATCTAGGAGAGCTGGAAGAAAGGCAAAGTGAAAGAGACAAAAGACTTGCAGCACAGACTCGGGAATTTGCACACCACGTGGACAGAAGCAGAAGATTTGCATCACATTATCTTATCTCCTGATTGCCTACTCACTGGCATGTGTACATTCCATGTAGTATGACTGGTCAATAAAGGCTTCTTTGGCTATGCTTACGGCAAGAAACATCATGAAGAGTCATGAAGAAATATCATTGTAGACTCTGATAAATCATTTTTTAATCAGGTATATGTTTTGTAATTGTTTCTTCCTTGCAGCTTGTATTTTGATTGCCAGATCATTGTGTGAGCATGGAGGATGACTTATATTAGCCTGTATTAGTAATTATAGAAGACTAAGATAAGATTCTACACTGAGTGATTAGCCTTTTGATAATAAAGATAGATGCAGGAAGGTCAAGAGAAATTCCTCAGACTCCACAGTGTTTTGAACAGAAGAATTTTTGCCATTTGATCTTTACTGGAAAGCAAAATATTTTAAATGATGTGGATTTATTTTTTTTTTATTCAGGACCTCTGCTCTTTGATGAAGTATTCAGCCAAACGGAGTTGGTACCTGCAACCTAACAGGTGTAAATTTAGAGACTATTTGAAAGCCTATAAAAACACAACCCTGAGTCTCTCTCATGACCCATGAATAACAAGTTAGTGTTTGCACCATATTTAATATGAAGATTGTGACCAAGTTGTTAACCTTTAGGTGGGGCCAAAGAGTAAACGTGTCACATAGTACAAAAGGTACCATAAATCTGTGTAAACAGTGCATAGCATGTGGAGTGGCTCACAGTTGCGGGCTAGAGTAAACAAAATCTTATTTATTGCTGCTCTCTTTGCTTTCTTTATATCTTCTAAGTGTGGGCTTTTACGAAACACAATTTCTGAATCCCAGCTTATACCTTTACCTACAGGATGAGTTATTTCTTTTGATTGATAAAAATGGTGCATTGCTGTGTTTTCTATGCTCAAGTTTTAATTAATTTTTGCTATTTCCATCTAATCATAACGTTTGCGACACAAGCAGTGATTATTCTTGAAAAGCACACTACAAATACTGTTGAGAATTAGGATCTTACTACAGAAATATTCATTCTAACACCTTGACTCATTACATCTAGTGTCATATAGATATATAGAATCATTTGAGTTGGAAGGGACCTTTAAAGGTCATCTGATCCAACCCTCCTGCAATAAGCAGGGACACCTACAGCTACATCAGATGCTCAGAGTCCCATCCAGCCTGACCTTGAGTATCTCCAGGGACGGGGCATTCACCATCCCTTCAGGCAGCCTGTCCGAGTGCTTCACTGCCCTTATTATGAAAAACCTTTTCCCTACATTTTATATAAATTTCCCCTTTTAGTTTGAAACCATTCCTTTCTGAAGACCGTTGCCTGCATTTTCCTCTGTCTCATACTGTTACGTGTATTTACAATTCATTTTTTCCCACACTGAGATCTGCTCACAGTTCAATTTTCTTTTAGATATATTCATTTCGTTGACAAGATAATCAGAGCAAATACTCCATACTTCCACGTGCAGTTTTAGGGAGCAGATTAAAAACATGACTGAAAGTCAGCTGTATTATTCTTAGACCTAAATTTGCATTGCAGAGAGCACACCAGAAGTGTCTGTAGTCTACAAGCAGGTCTCCGACATTTCTTCCCATCAGCCAGTTAAGTTACCTTCATGCCAATTGTCTTTCTTCTTCAAAATGGACTAATTCATTTATTTCATAAATGTTCACTAAATTCACTAAAATTAGCAAGTTATGATGCAGAATTCATAGGCTAATTTTCTGTGTTGTTGTGCTGTTATTAATTCACCTTTTACCAGGAAACCAACAGATATTTTTTATTTTTTTTAATCTTTTCTCTACATTTCCCAAAGGTCAGTTCTCACCACTCAGCAACACAGCATTCGTTAAACACAACATTCACCTTCAACTGTGACTTTTACTCACAAAGGGATGGAAAAAGCTTACAACGGAGTTATAGGAAACCTTGAACACATAATTATACACAAGGTATTTTAAATGGAAAAGATACAGTCAACGTATTTGCAGAGAAATAAGCCATATTCACATATGGAAGGACATTCCTATGTTTACCAGATTTTAACAAGAGGGTAACAGTGGAGGGGCTCATCATGTGTGCACTCCTGCACACTTTTCTAAAGGTTTCAGTTTAATTTAAGAGACTCTGAGTTACAGAGCAGGCTCTTCTGATATTTTTCAGCTTCCAGGGTGACTCTCAGTAGATACATGCAACTTTTCCTAGTAGATGAGATCCTACTTACAACTTCTGTAAATTTACTTTCCTGTATTTTCCCCATTAGGTCACTCTGATCAAAGCCTAGATCTATACAAAGACATATTTCAAGTCTGAGCTTTTGCTGTCACTACTGCATTATGAAATCCAGAGCACCAAGCTAAGTTACTAAGCTTATATGACAGTTAAAATAAGATGCATAAAAGAACATACATGAGCAAAGGGGTACTCAAACTGTTAGGAGAAAGGCTGTGACAGAGACACCTAACAGTCCTTCAGATTCTTAGCCTGGTCTGCACCACAAGTGAAACATCTTTGCAAAATACACATTCACAGATCCTGCCTGGCCATCTCCCACAGAGCATTCTTTCTTCTCTCCTAGGAACAGACAACTTCTTCCCAGTCTATTCTCAAGCTAGTCTGAGGTATTGCAAAGTTTACAAATCTAGTTTTTCATGCTAGAAATGCAAAACCCAGTTATCATGGTATGAAGTTCAGATGATGCAACTGAGAACACTTGGGATCAGCATGATTTAGCACTGGGTAATGGTGTTATCATCTCATCCCACCCTTCTCTCAGGGGCTTCCAGCCTCAAGGCAGTTGGTCAAGAAGAGGTAGCTGTGCTACCACTGTTTAAAGCCTGTTGCCTCAGCAGAAACTTCTATTAGTGTTTAATTTTTATATTCAGTATAGTAGTAGACTAGGCCTACCAGTAACTTAAGAGCTTCCCTGCAAAGAAGTGAGGTACGTTTGCAAAACCCCCCATGGGACTGTTAATTTTTATATTTACCAGGACTGAATAGCTGTATAATTTGTTTTTCCAGTCCCATTAAGGTGCCAGACACAGCCACCTCCCATCATCCATAATAGTAATTACATCGTCTTCTCCATATCTCCCCAGGTAGATTTTCCTGCACATCTTCTCTGTACTAATATGCTTTTGTTTATAACTTACATACCTCTCATGTTCAGGATTGATGGTTAAAATAATCACCCTGAATGTGAGCAGAATCAAAAATGCTTTAGACAGAATACAATAAGGTGTGTATTAACGCAGAGCTACAAAACCTATCCACAGGGAATAGCTGAATGGCTGCATGTGAGGGACTTCTCTATTCTGTAAGGGATTTGTTAACACATTCTTCCTCAAATATGTTAATTACCACAGATTGTTCAACACATTGTTCTGAGTATATTTCAATTCACCTTTAAATTATTTTGATCTATATTTAGCTATTTGGTATTCATAATTCTAATTATTTTCCACTCAAGAGAGTAGCAAATGAATTTATTAATGGACCAAAGGTCTGTATATCAGAAATTACAGCATGAAATTTAGGTTTAATTTCCTAAAACCTATGAAAGAACCTGAGCCATGTATGTGCCAAGTCTACTACAAATAATCTACACACCTAAATAACTGGAATTTGAATAGTCTGTTTTGTAACTAAGACAGAATAACAACCACATCTAATAATATTGCAGTTCTCATCATCCTCTTTGGAATCTCTTGTAATTTTGTACCATATGAAAAAAACTGAAAAGAAAAAAAAACAAAAACATACCTCTCACCAACTAGAATGCCCAGCTGAGTAACCCTTGTGACAGAGGAATCAGTGTTACAGGGTCACTTGTAATAGAGGAAGACTTCTTTTAAAAGGTAAAATAGACATTAGGCATTCATTAAAATAGTAGAAGGTGAAAGAACGAAAGAAATGCCATGAGATACACTTGCCTAGATTTCACATCCTACTACCATCTAAATTTGTCATCTAAAATGACAAATTCTTTTTGTGAGAGATTAAACTGAGCTGGCAGTGACCAGAAGGAAAAATGACATTGATGAAGAGTCCACACAGTAAATGTCAATAATTAAGGAAGACCTTGACCTGAAGATAGATAGAACTTCCCATAAAAATTTATACAAACTGGATCATAACTTAAAAGGCACCTTTAATAGATGTTCATTATCAGTAATTGTTAGAGATAGGAATATCACAATTATTCATAATGCCATGAAAGTGATTTCTTAAGATATGCCTAATCTTTTGTCCAGACAGAATATATTCCTGTTTTACAACTTGACTAGGCAAAAATCATTCACTGCCCCCTAAAAAATTGTTTTAAGGCTAAAAAAAAAAAAAAAAAAAAATCATACATGCCATTTTACTGTCAGAGACATGGATTTATTGAAAGGTAGAAATTCCCTGATATGTCATCCCACTGTCCAACAGGGTATAATTTCCTCCCTGAACCAAAGACTGAATGCGGATGCAGTCTAGAAATTTATTTTTAATGCACCTTGATGGATTTTTCTTTCTCAATGTTTCATTATTTTCTCACGTAAATTTTCATTACCCAAATCTTTGCATTCATTTGCCTTATGATGTTTTGCACAGAAAAAACACTCTGCTTGCCTCTTGTAAACCTACTGCCTGATAATTTCATGTAGTGCCATCTTCTGAATACCTTCCCCTACTCCGTACTTCTAAATCCTTAGAATGTAGAGCCTTTGGAGCAGGTCCAGAGAAGGGCCATGAAGACGATCTACAGGCTGTAGCACCTTTCCTGTGAGGACAGGCTGAGGGAACTAGGCTTGTTCAGCCTGGAAAAGAGAAGGCTGCAGGAAGACCTCATAGTGGACTTCCAGTATTTAAAAGCAGTTTATAATCATGAAGGAAATGAACTTTTCACATGGGTAGATAGTGATAGGATAAGGGGGAATAGTTTTAAACTGACCACCTCAACTCAGCAGTACAAACTGGCAAAATTCTTGTGATTGTAGCGTTTGACACATTTTACCATTTCATTGAATCATTAAGTCTGGAAAAGGCCTTTGAGATCCTCTAGTTCAACTATAAACCCAACACCACCATGCTTACTAAACCATGTCCATCAGTGCCACATTCACACATTTGTTGAACGCCTCCAGACACAGTGACTCCACCACTTGTCAACGATGACATAAACTAACAACATGTTAATTCTCCTTCAGACTAGAAATTTAGGTCCTGGAAATTCAGTCTGTTAAGGGTCCTGCAGTTCTCACGTTACTCAACTTTCTCTTCTTTAATGGGTAAGATCTCTCACACCAATAGGATTTGTTTCAACCTTTGATCACAAGGTTTAAAACAGACAGGTGTAAAAAGGAATTGGTATGGACAGAGCCCAGGATTAGAGCCGATTTGGAATGCTTAAGCAGAAACTATTAATGCAATGTTTATCAAAAGAAAACCTGCAATTTCTAAACTCCTGAATAAATCAAGACATAAAAAAAAAAATAAAGGACTAGTTTTAGCATGCAGGTAGCTAAATTGAGTTTATCAGTATCTCATATATCTTCTATACATGATTCAGATCCAATCAGGTGTCCTTAATCTCATGTGTATGCCTACATTTAATACTTTGGCTTTACAGTTATACCGCTCTATAGTAAACAGGGGGAAAAGTGCCAGGTGATCGTAGTACAGTAGTACCTTAAAACTGTTCTTTACTCTGGTTTTTTAGGGTTTGATTCACAACTGTGCTATTTAACTCCCATACAATTTCTCCTTGTCTCTCACTTCACACAGCTTTGAACTTGATCCTGTATTTAGGAAGTAGAAAGAGCAGGATATTGCCAAGCCAGTTACAGTGAGTGATAAATAGCTTGAGTCCCAGAAATCGTCATCTTTATAGCTGACATTCTGATGGGGTTTCTGGAGCTAGGCCTCACAGACTTAGCAGCTCATTGCTGTAAAGGAAGGTGATGACTATAATATTTACTTGGACAAAATTAAGTTCTGTTCTATTGTTGCATATGATTCATATAGGTGTTAATCCATCCCCTCATTTTGTGGGTGGTCTGTTTCAGGAAATATGTAATATTTCAATGTGCATTAAGAAAAATATTTCTGTAATATATATTTCTTGAGGAAAAAACATAATCTTCCTGCTTAATCAACGCCTAAAGTTTTCTCCAGAAGTTTGAGGTAACTGCAGTATAGCCGCAAAATACTCCTAGATTAGAATCAACTCTATATTGTATTAAAGGCACATCTGTTTTGTTACTTGACTAGAAACTCAGAGAAACAAAAGGAATTTGTATTGACAGATTGAGGAGAGGTATGTGAGTCAGTGTTGCAGAGTGGTAGAAGTATTCCACAGAAAGAACTAGGAAGGGTTAAGATTATCTGTCTGGAGACTGAAACTAGACTTTTTGAAAGGAGAGATAGTAGTCAACATAAATCAACACAAATTTGCAACTTCTGATTCCACAGTAGATGATTTCAAGCAGTTTGTTGATACTTAAAAGGCACTATTTAACACAGGTGCAGAAGAGGACCAAGACGGCTTTTTACTTATTTCCGTAGAATGTGATGAGATGTTGTTTTTGTAAGCTCTTCCTATAATCCTTGTCACCGTAATATCTCAAAAAATATTTACAAAGCAGCATGAGGATCAATGCAGCTAATAATTTGATATTTATATGACACAGTTTTGTGCTTGTTTGTTTTTTTACACAAACTCCAAAGCCATATATCATATAAGAGTGATTCAGAATACATGCCCATTCACGAATTTCTTAATCATATCCTTAGCAACATGCAGCAAAATCCCCTAAGTCAGTAGGAAGTGAATATATGCCATATGCTTTACTGAAAAAAATTACATTCCTAAATTTGACCTGTAAGATATCATTCAAGATGAATAAGTATCTGGTTCATAAATGGCTATTTTTAAAAACACATCAGTGCTGACAAGTATCAGTTGAAGACATAAAGGGCACTGCAACATGATGGAAAGTGCAGCATTGACACAGAACAGTAAGGTCCCAGGCTGCAACAATTAAGGATCTGCTCAAATGCAACAGTCATAGACGTGGAAACAAAGGAAAGAAGCTGCTTACCCTCAGAAGGCCTCAAGTACAGAGGGAATTCCAGCAAAACAACCTAACCTCCACTGGCAACTCTTAAATGAAGTCTGGGAAGGGGTGGATCCTGACTGCACTCCTTCCAGTCATTCAGGTGCAGTGCATACACTTGAGCTCCCCTGGGTTTGCCCTGCCTTCCCACCAGCTGCTCAATCACTGGTTCAAGCTATGACTTAGCGTTTCTGCTACAGTCACTGGTAAGAATAATGTTTATTTTAAAGATGCATTGTTTGGAAAAAATACAGTATTATCCATCTTCTATTATATTATTATCTATTTTCTGACTTTTTAGCAAGGTTGGATAGATAGGGCAAGAGGAAACTGTTTCAGATGAAAAGGGGAGATTTAGGTTGGATATAAGAAAAAAGTATTTTACAATAAGGGTGGTAAAGCACTGGAACAGGTTGCTCAGAGAGGTGGTAGATGCCTCGTGCCTGGAGACAGTCAAGGTCAGGTAGGGGGGGAGAGGTCTGAGCAACCTGATCTGGCTGTAGGTGTCCCTGTTCATTGCAGTAGGGTTGGACTAGATGACCTTCAAAGGTCCCTTCCACTTCAAACAATTCTATGATGAATGTTCATAGCAATTGAACTTCCTCTGAAGGCTCATCAAGTCAAATATGGAAATTATGAAAACTAACTTTAACTGTTCTCCAATGAAAGCCAAGAAAGTAAATGGCCAGTCTTGATATGACTGTAGTCAGAGACATCAATACAGATTTAAATGCAACCTGCTTTTAGCGTATGGTGGTTTGTTTTGTTTTGTTTTGTTTTTTTGCTACAGACTCCCCATATAAAAATAAAAGAAGCCTTGAAAATATTTATATAGGGTGTATTTAATAGATCTTTTTGCCTTTCCAAAGAAAATGCAGGTTATAGCAAGACTTAATCATTACAAATATGATCATGTCTGATTGTTTTTCCCCCTACCAGGAGAAACTATGTCAGTTCTGTAAACAGCAGCAGCTGAGCATATGTACAAAGCCTCAGGGTGAGGCAGCTGCTCTTCTCCAGGCAGAACATCTTCCTGCCCAGCTTGGCCATGCCTTTGTGGGGTTCTGCATGGAAGGGTGTTAATGGCTGCCTTCAGAGCTCATCTGCAGGCAATCACACACCTGTTTAGAGCTCTGAAGCATGTTCAGCACCCTTCATTCAGCCTAAATGGAAGAAGCAATTAGGATTCTTTATGGAGGAAGATAGCTGGAAATAGGCTTGAAAACTGTGAGCAGGGATGACACCTACAGCCTCAGGGGAAGCCAGGCCTCTTGTGTATGCTTTGTGTGAGTAATTGACAGCAGGAAAAATTCCTACCTTATATTATCACTTTCTCTTCCTGAGAAGAACAAGCTAGCAAGGCCCAGATTAGTGACTAGCTGCTGAGGTCAGAGGCAACAATTCATTAATACAACATCTTTTGAAAATGATTGCTGGGTTCTGCCTCTTCACAGCTCCAAAATTATCATTTGACAAACTGAAGTGAGCTTTTGAGGATTTGTGTTTCTGTGCTAAAGTACAATAAGGCACGAAGAATAACAGGCACCTCGGAGGGAAAGGGCTCTACAGAAATCAGCTTTGATAGTAACAAGCCTCCTCCATACCTAATACTTAGCAGTTATGCCAGGATACACAGCAAATTGAGGAGAGTAACGAGTACTGTGAAACTGTGGTTTTGCAAGATGAAGGGTTTGATGGCCATACTAGCTTAAGATCTTCCTACCATCTGTCCTGCTCCTCCATCTACGTTGGCACAATAATACTGATTTGAGAACTGATAGGGCTAAATTAAGCAAAGAACTATAGCATCAAAAAACTTACTTCTTTGCTTGATAATTTTCATGCCATAAATTTTTGATTATTCAGAGCATCTCAAAGAAAGAATTCTGTTTCTTCACACCAGAGATGCACAAAACTGTCGTCTACAGTTCATCAAGTACAAATTCTAAGGAATTCACATCAGGAAAAGCACCCATGCTAAACTCTAAACTACTAGTGTAAATGCAGTCAAAATGAATGATTTCAGTCCTCTCAGATCTCTCTCTACTTTCATGTAAATTGAAATGTTTTCCTGTGAGGAGAAATCCTTTATCTCATATGTTATTTTAATCACTGAAGAAACTAATGTATGAAAATCCTCAATGTATTGTGCTACTAAGGGATAAACTGACTGGGAAGCTCAGCATTACTTTGTATCTGCACGATGTTCCAAAGCACCATGAAAATAACAACACACATTATATATTAGGAATTATCTCCCAGCGGTATAGAGGGTCTGTGAGGATAGTCTGTTCTTCTCTATTTTAATGCTCTATATTTTTTGTTATGCATTTTGTAGTAAATGCTTTATAACAGAGAAACCAGGGAAAGAATAAGCCATGGCAATGCCAATGTTGTCATAACAAACAGCATTACAAAACACAAACTGTAAAGCCCTCTATCTAAAGAGGAATCAAGGCACTGTAATGATTCTTTTTCCTTTCAGATTGAACAATACATCTGTTCTCTATAATTTCAGGGAATTCAGGAGTAAAAAATGTCACACGAAAGACATACCTGAATTCCAAGGACACTTCTTATAGAAATTCCATCAACTTAACTTCTATCAAACTGCTGACTTGATTTGTTGGTTTGGATTTGGGGCAGATCACAGTGTGAATAAAAAGGGAACAGCTCTAGCAAAGAACAAGCAGAAGAAGAAGTAAAATTTTAGATCTTCAATAGGAAACAATTTTTTTTTTTTTTAAAGAGATAGTAGTTAAAAAATATAAATAAAGTTAAGGAGGTCTGTCTCAACAGGGCAATATCATTCAATTTTTTACAATTTTATACCACAAATTTGCTAGCAATATTCCTACAACAAGCTGGTAGAAAACCAGCATTGATCTCCCACCCTGACTCCAAGAAAACACAAAACTTCAGCATTTGGAAATTGAACTCAACTATGCTGATGATCCAAAAACATTTGATAACAGTGCTACTAATATAAGTACTAAGAGCCCCTTAAAACATTTTAGATTAAGTAATTTTAACAACTTCAGAGCAGCAGCAAAAACAATGTCATCCCCACTAAAGCTACTCTGTCCTTTTGTATTCAGCCTTCTATCACATCTGGACTCCAGGACTGTAGTGGGATGGCAGGCTATGTTCAGACAGAATTATGTTTTATGTTAACATCAAAATGATTATACTGCAATTACTCTTTTCTCCTGAAAGAACAAAAATGTGGGGGGTGAGATTTCTGACACGAAGAAAGCAAACAATACAGAAAACAATTTTCACCAGGAACTCAAATTACTGAAAATGGACCTGAAGGGACAATTCTGCATTTGACAATTTTATATAGATTCATACTTAGCATCAGAATACAGAATCCTTTAAGAGAAGAAGGCATGCTTTTAGAAAGCAGGAATAACCACCTATGAACAGATTGGAATTTTGCCGCAATTCAAGTTTTTATGAATATCTTAGATATTAAATTTCATTATTGCAGAGAGCAAAAAGTTACTTCATGCTGAATAGTTTTTTCATTAACTCAATATAATTGCATCATTTGGTATGTGAACTCTGGTCTAAATCACTTCCTATATTAGCTCCTTCAGTGTTTGGGAGAACACAAACAGCCTGCTGATGATCTTTCACGTGATGCCAGAATGAAAGACAAGAAGTCTCATAATTTAGAAATCATACATTTTCACTTATTCTTTTCTCTCTTAATGTCCAGTACCTCTGTTATCAGAAATATTTCATTTTGCAAGACAGACTGAAAGTTAGGTTTCTTTCTCAGTTGTTCAGGGCTACTATGGGTTCATACTACAAGGAGTAAAATCCGAAGGGATATTCTAGGAGGATATGACCTCTCTAGTCAGGACACGGTACCTGAATAAAGTGAAGTGAGTAGGCCAGATGACACTGACAGATTCCACCAACAATCCAACGTCCACGAGAGAAATGTGAAGTGCAAATGAATCAGCAAGCCCAGACAACTAGCCAGATCCATCTATCACTGCAGTAAGCAGGGGTGCAAGAACACATTCCTAGAATTAGATGTCCTTCAGTCTTATTCCAGTACCTGAACCCCATGCAGCCCACCCTCTTTCCTGTGCATCTAAGAGAAAAAGATTGGGCTTCTGGTGGTGGGTGAAGATAGCACTTGGAGCATAGAACCTCCTTCCAAGCTGAAGAAAGGATGGGATTTGCAGTCTGAATGTTCTGGTAGATCAAAATGGAGTCTAAACCACATCCACAAGACAACAGGACTATTGTGTGCAAGCAGAGCTATGAGACTTACCTCACATGCAAGTCACAGAATCACAGAATCACAGAATTGTAGGGGTTGGAAGGGACCTCCAGAGATCATCGAGTCCAACCCCCCTGCCAAAGCAGGTTCCCCACAGCAGGTCGCACAGGTAGGCATCCAGGCAGGTCTTGAACATCTCCAGAGAAGGAGACTCCACCACCTCCCTGGGCAGCCTGTTCCAGTGCTCCGTCACCTCACTGTAAAGAAGTTCTTGCGCACATTTGTGCGGAACTTCCTATGCTGCAGTTTCTGGCCGTTTCCCCTTGTCCTGTCACCCTTCACCACTGAAAAGAGTCCAGCCTCGCCATTCTGCCCCCCACACCTTAGATACTTATAGACCTGGATCAGGTCCCCTCTCAGTCTTCTCTTCTCAAGGCTGAACAGACCCAGTTCACTCAGCCTTTCCTCATAGGAGAGATGCTCCAGGCCCTTCACCATCTTTGTGGCCCTCCGCTGGACACTTTCATGTGTCATGCTGCCAGTTGTTTATTGTTCAATCACAAAGTTGTTGTAAAAAATAGAGGTAGCAATGTAAGTATTGTCATGAACTCTGGTCCTGGGAAATACCAGGAAACATTCCAGTTCCCACTGGAACCTAGAATCATAGAATGGCTTGGGTTGGAAGGAATCTCAAAGATCATCTAGTTCCAACCTCCCATCTAGTTCCAGCTTAAAGACCTTCTACCACTATTGAAGAAAATATTACACAGAATCACAGATCACAGAATCACAGAATCACCCGGGTTGGAAGGGACCCCAAGGATCATGTAGTTCCAACCCCCCTGCCTAGCAGGGCCACCAAACATACACATTCAGATCAGGTTGCCCAGGACCCCGTCCAACCTGGCCTTAAACACGTCCAAGGACGGGGCATCCACAACCTCCCTGGGCAGCCCGTTCCAGGGCCTAACCACTCTCCTAGTAAAGAACTTCCCCCTAACATCCAACCTAAATCTTCCCTCCTTCAACTTAAAACCATTTCCATATTACAATATTACAATAATATTACAATACTTTCCATCTTTCTCGGGACAAGGAACTACAGGAAGGCAAAGTGTGCTTTCTTTCCAAAATAGGAGAGGGGAAAAAAGCTTTTGCCAATCATAAGGTTTTAAGGTGGATTTTGATTTTTGGACCTTTGAAGCACTGAAGAGGGAACTGACAAAGATAATGCTGTCATTATGCATTAAGATTCTTTTTCAACGCCTTCTCTGTGGAAATCTCACTGGAGATTTGATAGGTGACTAGAGGTAGCAGATTGTGAGTCAGCAGGGTCTACTGATAGTCCATAAATGAGGCCAGCTTGATAGTGCAGGGTGACTGAAAAAAATTCCCTGTTCAGCAGCCCATTAGTGCCACAGCCCTAGAAAGAAATGTGGTAGATGTAGCAGCTTCAAAAAGCCTCTCTGTTCTTCCCATATCTGAGCCTGGAAATATATGAATGCATCTATAGTGCGAATTGGAATCTCCTTGTAGCAACTTGCACCTTTGTGAGGTTACCACCAAGCCACAGAATAACTCTTCAAATCACTATTTTTTTCTTTTTTCTATCTGTCTTCTCTAGATGAATTTTCTTTTCAAAGCTTGGACCCTGCATAAACTATGTGTGACTGGATCCACTGGTACTGTCTGTTTCGGTTCCCTTAGCAAAATAATTACATAGATCCAGTGAAAACAAATAGACACAAGTAATTTAAAACAAAGCCTAATTAAAAATGACACTTTTTTGTACTGCCTAGTAGAGAAAGAAGAAAGATGAATAAGAGCTAGATAGAGAAGAAAGAACAGAGCCAAAACAGTTGCTTTCCAGCCTGTCCACAAAGCCCACAGGTGAAGATGTTGATAATGCTTTGCAGCCCAGCTGTTCAGTCCCAGCTATTGCTCATACTAGATTACACTGTTTGCAAATATAACACAAACTTAGAAACTATGTGGGAAATAAGGTTGCTACTTACATCCAGAAGAAATCTCAAGCTTCTCACTGATAGCTCAAGAGCAGAAATAGAAGCATAATTTCCTCTGAATTTGTCATTCGGCTCCAGTTAGCAATATGACAGCATGTTAGTAATGGCTGCTTTGCTCATTTCTGCCAAGGGAATTCCACAATCTGTTCTACACAGGCCTTGGATTCCTCCAGGTTAATCTAATGCATGATCTCCAGCCTGAAAAGCTTAAATACTCACAGCTCTTCTCCCCAAGAAACAAACATATAATCAAATCTCATGCTTCAGGGAATAAGCTGATGGCTGCAGTCTCTGCAAGGAATACTTCTCCTATTTTATTGCTTTGCACAAATTGTGGGGTTTAAATTTCCTCTGAAGCATGAGGCATTAGCTGCTGCTGAATGCAGAGTACGAGGCTTAATAAAGAAATGTTAGACATAGAAAAGACTGCATTTTCGCATTTTTGTCAGCAAACTCCTTTTTTTGTTAATCTAGATTCTGAGGCAAGGGAAAAATATTAATTGGCAGCATTGTTTCAATGTTATATCTGAAAGCAGGTGCAATGAAATGGCATTACTTCTCCACCAAAAGTCACCGATTATCTGGGGATCATACCCGATGCTCGGGTTCTCTTTTAGGAGGTCTGCAGCATGTAAATAGAAACACAGCATTTATGAATGCTTCTTAAATAAGTAGATCTCTCAGAGAATTTGCTATATCTCTCTGGTTATTGTTTTATGGGCCAGGCTGCCCATACAGTAAAAAAAAAAAAAAAAAAAAAAAAAAAATCGTAGTGCAATTGGTGTTTGGTTTGTAGACATCTGACACAGTACTGCAAATGAATGCAAAAAAAGCTTTGCCATGGGAACAGAAGTGCAGTTGTAAAACTACCTGTGGCACACGTAGGCTCTCCTCACTGAGGCAGCCACCATTCTTTGTCTCACAGATGATGCTCAGCAGATAGTAATTCCAAGTCATTTTCACAAAATTAGATTGCATTCCACCATTACCCTTTCCCTATAAATTCTACAAAGTGTCAAGACAAAGCATGGAGCCCAGTAAAGACACTGCAACTAAATTATCTCAAGCAAGGGAGAAACCTTGAATATTTTACAGGATTGCGCAGCCCTGTGTAATGTGTTAGCCATAAACAAGCACAACGCATGCTCACATTTGGGTTCTCTGCTTCTAAATATACTGAAACTGCCAAGGTAACAGATGAGATTTTCCTGTCAATAGCTGTTGAGCAGACACTTATTCTGTGATCCATCTTAAACCAAGAAGGAGTAACACAGCCCTGTAACAGTTTAAGCTTGAGATCAGAAATGTACAGCTGCCATTTTATGCCAATCTTCTTACAGAAACAAAAATATTAGTGCCAAGAGCTATAAGAGAGCAGATAAACAATTAGACCTAAAGGTTTGTTTAATGAATTAATATATGGTGTTAGAAATGCAAGTTTTGTTTCCTTTTTCTGATTTGTAACTATCTAGTTCAGTTAATTCCAGTTCCTCTTGGGCATGTTTGGAGGTGGAAGTAAGAACAAAATGCCTCCTGGAAACTACAGTGAGCCTCCCAGGAGACTACCTAACAGTCTTAGTTCCCCCTACGTGGTTCCTGGAGAACCTCCAGAAATGTGATATTTCAAAGGAGGTATATGGCACCATAGCAGATCTCTGCAATTGCCAAAACAGACACCAAAGACTTCAGGCAAAAGTGCTACAACTCCAGAACAAAACAGAGAATAAATTCCTCAGCAGATGGATTTATGTCATCCCTAAGAATCTTCAGTTGTCGTTCTCACAATTTCAATACTACAAGGGGATGAAGAGCAGGAGAGCTCTCTGAAGGAATGTTGCTGCAGGTGAAGCAGTAATTTCACTCATAGCACTTTTCAGCCTCAGAGGTTTGGTGCCACACTTGCCAAAACTTGATACAAGAATTTAAACAACTTTTGATACAAACTCTGGAGAAACTTAACACTTTATCTTATTCTCCATAGCTTGTATAGTCAATGAAATTCAGCAGCTGTCCTGCGCTAATCAAGGAAAAAATAATGGAACTAGTGAAAACAGGCTGCAAATTCATAAGCACTTTCAACGTGTCAGACCAGGATCATGGGGGTGACCAAGGCAAGCATCCCACTACCTTGCAAGCTGATAAATGAAATAAGAGAACTGGCCCAAGACTATGCTGTTTGCTTACGGATGTTTGCTTTGTTTTCCTTGGAATTTAGTCACAAGTAGGTAAAGTCCTAGAGAATATCTGTTTTATAAGAATATACTGAATAACATGTTTCCCTACATCTTTTCAACTAGCTCCTCCCAAACATTCTTGAAAGGAAAAGACAAAATGCAGCTTGCTGGTAAATTGTGGTTGATCTACTGAGAAGTGGGACACTGCAGCCAAATTATATTTACTGGAAATTCTACCTCGCAGATTTTCCACAGGCACCTGCAAAGCCACCTTCAGCTTTGCCATGTTTCTGTTTAATGCCGAGCTTAATCAGAAAGTGACAGTCTTGCACTTCCCCTCTAAACTTCTTTTATGCATCTGATGTCCCTCATCCCACACCTGATGCTGGAAGTTGTGCAATACAGATGATGTCCCCATTGACTGTACCCGTGAGCAGTACACAGAGCATATCTGATTCCCAGGTAGAGGTCTACAATACATAGGCAAGAGATAACAAAGCCTGCAAAAAGCAGATTAAATCATCAAAAGGCACTGCTGAATGTATAACATAGTGGAAAAACCAAATCACCTCTTACGTGTGGTGCAAGGGTAAGAAAATGTATAACAACAGAAAAGTATGTTTTTTAATTTTCCAGTTAATAGCAAAGTGGTATTAAGATAACAGTGCACAGAGGATGAAATGCAAGTATAATGATAGGAACGAGGATGTGAAAAACAAAATCAAATGATTTATGATTCTAATTCCCAAGTGATATGAATAAGCATAATAAAAATAGAACAGTAAAACTAGTTAGACAGGAGAACAAATCACCTTGATACCAATTTGTAAAATAAATAACTTTTCAATAAAAATTGGAACTGGAAAAAAAAGTGCATTTTCACACACAGCTCAGAGATCACATAAATGCCAAGTGACATGACAGTTGCTGAAATAAATGCTCTTTTTATGAACAGCACAGTACTAAAGCAAGCAAAATAGATGCATAAAATGGGTAAATTTCCAGTGTATTAGTTATTGCCGCCTCTGAGCTGCAGTAAATTACAAATTCATTTTTACCTTTTTTTGTGTTCATGAATACAATTTTGGGACTGTTTTTCCACCCCCTTCTTTCACAGCTCTGTGTTTTGGAGATTTATATTCTTCTTTAAAGTCTATAAATAAGAAATATCCAGATCTTTTCTGCATGAGGGTAGAGGGCTGAAAAGTCAGAAGGAACTATTAATTATGCATTTCTGAAACTTTCTTTGCATAAATTCTGTTATCTACATACATACCACTTCCATAAAACTTGTTTTTGTCTGGATATTTTTTTCCCTTACAAATGAAATCCAAAGTTTTCTTCCCAAACTCATGGGTGGACTTACCCACTCTACATTTTTCTCATTTCTTGTTTATAGTGCAAAATCACAACATGTTTATCACAACTCTTTATTTATTACTTACCATACCTATAAATAAGAAATGCAAGACTATCAAGACAGAGTGGATGGAGTAAAAAAGAGGAAAGACTTATCTGAAATACCAGTTGACCGTTCCCAGATGAGACGAAACCAGTCAGTGACTTTGAAAGTGAATGGAGTATGTAAGTGCCACAAAGGAAATAATTCATTTCTGTCTCAGATTACATCCATGGCAAATAAATAAATAAATAAATAAATAAAGGGGGGGGGGATGGGATGCGTGGGGGAAGAAGTTTATAAAAATGAAAGAAGAAAGAAGGAATAATTTAGGGCCCTTTGAGTTCTTTGATTTCATCAGCAGTATAGTCTTTTATATGGATGGAAAGGATTATCTTACCCTACATCCATGCAGTATTCATTTTTACTCTGAACTAAATGAGCATGTCAAGTGGTGGACAAACATGGACAGAACCACAGGCAGAGATTTCAGTGCATTTATTAATACATGTGTACAAATGCACATTTGATTCCCCGCTGTGTTTGTGGAGACACAGGAACATAAAGATGATAGCTGATGTCTGAGACCACTTAGGTGTAAAACAAAAAAATGAATGCCAATATCCTCACTTTCTTTTCAAGTCAACTGTGTGACACTTCATGTTTAAGACCTATGTGTTCCTGTTTCCGAGAGCAGTTTCCCAATATGGAATCCCTCAATTCACATGAGTTGTGTGGTTCAACAGAGAAGGAAGCACCTTATCCAAACCAGATAAATCTTTTTTTTAATTGAATTTCACAATCATACCCTTTAAGATTTATTCAGAACAGATTAAAGCACTGTAACTCAAACCATATTTAATCTAGCTGCCTGATAAATGCTTTGTTCTATGGCTTTCACATGAAATTCAAAACAGGCATCCCAAATTATCCAATTAGAGAAAACAATCCTAGCAAAGAGAAAAAAATATATATCCTGCTAATTTTCATTAAAAATCTCATTCACATAGGAAATAAATTAACCAAGAAAACATAAGAAATGTATTGAATCTTAAGGATTATTTTTTCTCCCTTCCCCCTTCCCCATTCTTTCATTGCCTTTAATGGTCATTAAAGTTGCTAAGTGCACTGATAGTCTTCTATCCATAAAACTGGGAAAGAATAGCAAAGTATAGCAACATTTGGAAGCGTCACTGGGATCACTTTGGTGAATGATGCAGTGAACACACATCCTAAAGCACCTCAGTCTTGATAAGAATATTAGCTTCTCCTTTTTTTCTTTGCCCATTCTGTAGCTGAAAATGGCATTAGAGTCACAGGTGGTACTAATTTTTCAGCCACTGCTGATTCAGGCTGACAAATCATCACATCACCTGATAAAACACAAGCATTGGGCACTGCTACGCACAACATTTTAATGCTTAGTATTCAATGCTTAGCAGCTTGAGCTTTCTCTGTCTTACTTCTCCGGTCTTTGTTCTAATTTCTTATGAAATATCCAGGGAAACAGAAGCTTTGCCTGTGTGTTCCTTCTGGTGTGCTTTCAAATTTTGGAAGTAAATTTCTGTCCTTCTAAATGGGAAATGCCACAAAATCAGTGGCAAGGAGACAAAGATGATTCTTCCTTGTTGTCTCCAAAAAAATATTGTTTTATTTCTGATAGCTCACTATCAATCATACATGAGCAAGAAAACTTTTCATTAACATGACTATCAATCAACAAATAAGCTGGATAAAGGAATCTACAGAATCTGCAATGAAGCAAATTCCCAGCTGTATTAAATTCAAGCTTCAAGCACTGTTACAAGTTATTTAAAAATACATTTTTCTCTTTTTTTTCTAGGCTGTGTGATTGTTGCCTCCTATATTGAGTAAAGAAAATTCATGAGAAATTAAAACTTCCTTCAACATCCTTGTGTGTAATGATTTTTTTACGTTTTAGAGAGTTTGAAGATCTTTTAATAAGCTATCTTCAGTCACATCATTCAGCTCATTCCTCTTCTCTCAAATCCTGAAGCTATACAGCAAGGCATGTACTTGATAGCTTTGTAAAATTCATGATCTGGAATCTACTAATAATGTCTCTCAGGTCATCATTATCAAGATTCACAAGCATCATAAAGGTCTTAAAGGTAAATCCACCAGCAAAACAGCAAAAGATACAGCTATTTTATGTTTGTATGAGGGATGACATCTCCATTCACACTGAATTCTTGAGCCTTATACAATAAAAAGAAAAAAGAAGAAGGGAGAAGAAAATCAGAGCAACTGATTCTATCTCAAGAATGCTGAATGAAACTGTGATTCTCGAAGATTTCAGGAAAATATTCCTAATATCATTCCTTGAAAAGTTTCAAACTTGATTAATTCAGTATTGATTGATAATAGATGAACAGAGTATAAGAGCTATTTATGGTGATTCAAGAAATTGATTTTGAATAGAATATATTGTTCAGGAAATGGACATTCTTTAGGACAGAAGACATCTTCATATGTAATTACATCTTGTACTGTGAAACTTTTTAAACCTAAAGTTTAAAATTGAATAAAATGGCAGCATAGAGCAATTTCAATACTTCCAGAATAGCTGTGATGCTTTCTATTAAAAAAAAAAAAAGACAGCGGAATGTGAGTGAATTGAAGAAAAATAATTTTATACAATTTCCACAATATGATTGAACAAGAACAGCTAACTAGATGGCCCATCTTGATGTAGTTTCTTATTAGGTGGAACTGCAGTATCAGTGGGAACGCTGTAAACTCAAGCAAAGGAAGACTACTGTAATTTTTTACTGAACAGCCATTGCAAAATATCTAATTCCAATGCACTGCTCTAATCAGACATCTCCTTATTTTCATTTCTCCCTGTGAGAGACCAAGAACTGTGCCTAAATCATATTAGATTTTGTTTTAGAGTTTTGAGGTCGTGTCTTCCTGGGTGGTGAAAGAAAGTAAGAGAAGGAAATAGCTCAGAATTCTTTTGGAACCTTGGCCTGAATCTAACCGAACTTTGTTCACATTGGTTTGTTTATACTGCTTGCAGAAGATCTTCCAGGAATCGTGTCACCCACAGGCATACTCCAAAAGGAGCACAATGCAATAACTACATACCTTTACTTTCAGAAGCAGAAAAACAAAAAAAGAAAAACCAAAAAAAAAAAAAAAAAAAAGTATTTTTTCCAGTTACACTACTAATTTGTTAAAGGAATCCAAAACTGTAAGGCAAATATCATACAAATCTTAAGCAAGTGAGATTTTCTGAAAGCCAAGTCAGGTTTTCATGTCTAATATAACTGCTAAGACAATAAGAAATCTTAATCAGAATGATTTTGTTGGCTTCAATTCTGATAGGAGATTTGTGCAAAAGTCATGGCTTTTCACTGATAGTGAAAGAAGGACAACTGCTGTATGTTCTCATATGTGCCCCTCAGTTGAGATGTAACACAGCTAAAGCATGACCTGATTAAAGAGGAAAGAAAACCAGCTGACAGCTATTAACAGTAATAAAAGAGAAACTTGGTAGCCTGAAGAGCTGAAGTTACAGACAGAGAGTAAAAGGACCAGGAGTCTGACAAATGGTTTCATGAAGAACTTGATTTGGCTTAAGCTGATAGTCAGGAGATAACAGATGCAAGCAGGAAAATGATCAGTCTCTGTGGAATTTGTGAATGAAGCTTATCTACTGAAGATCTTCAGTTCCGGTTAGCCCAGGGATTCTGATACGATGGCATGAGAGATCGCTTAGTAATTCATCAGTGTGTGGCTATGGTCATTTGGAAGTGTATGGCCACCAATTGCTACTGGCATTTGGTACTGATAAATTTTTCACGGAGACAGATGAGCAGGTGCTGTGGGTTAGCCTCAGCTGGCAGCCAGGCACACAGGCAGCCCCTCACTCCTTCAACCTCTACTGAGTGGTCCTTTAGAGATAGGAAAGGTGAAAACAAGATTAATGAGAGATTAAGAAGTCTAAGGGGGTGAAACAAAAACAGGTTAAACACTTCCCAATTACCATCACAAGCAAAACAAATCTATTTGGGATTTTGAGTTAGTTTATTTCTAGGTAATATAAGTACTGCAGTCTGATTTAGGTATTGGGAAAAGAAGAAAAGGGAAGAGGGAAAACATACCCATGTAGTTACCCCACTGCTAACTCCTTGCTACCTATAGCCAGTTCAGCCAGTGAGGATGAACTGATAGATATAGCAAAAATAAACAAGAATAAAAACTCCAAAACAACCGTAAAACAGTACCATAAACTCACACAACAACCTAGAAGTTATTTGGGTCTCTGGGTTGAGTTTATGGTCAGTAAGGACAGAACTCAAGTTCCTCCCAACCCCTGCCCTCAACTCACTTCATGTATTATGCCTCAAGTTTCATCAGTAGAAGACAGTGGGCTAGCACTGAAAGCCCATTTTACTCCTCATCTTTAGATGCCTTTTTACTTTCTCCTATCACAACTCAAACATTTAACTGGACATTTAGGCCACAGAAAATAATTTTTTAAATTAGCATTTACCTGAGCTCAGGCTGACAGTGCCATAATTTTTTCAGGATACTAAAATATGTGCAGAAACAGTAAAAACAGTGGCTGTAGGTTAAGAGAGCAGTAACTACAACACACAAATGTTTGCAACAGTGTGTGCAGCCTCAAGGAGATCAAGAAAGAACACATCACTAAAGAGCTGAAGAGAAAATTCAGAGATCTGCACGGCTTTTGCTCAGAAGGCAGCAAATTGAGTTCTTTTAATTCATATATAATATTAGCCAAGATGACCCTGTTCTTTATGCACCCAATTCTTAGATATGTCACCATATTCAAGAGATACTAAGCAATGTCAGACTTTATGTGCCTGACTAGATTAGATCTTTTCTAATCAGTACAAAATCACTAGAATTTAGAATAATTGCATAAAATTCTTGTAGTTTGTGAATACAGCCACATTTTATTTTGAAATTTTAATCACTTTCAAAAAAGAACTGAAAATCACTCAAATATCTCTGCACTTGAAAGTCATCTACAGTGCAAGCAATTTTGTTTTGTTCTTGCATTACATTATGGAAAAAAATAATAGGAATTCCACTATTGTACCATTAGTTACAGAAGAGGATAGATACAACTGAATAGGCCACATAAATAAGATTATTTTCAAGGCTTACTTTCTTTTCTAGATGTTCATTTCTGATGCAAGTTTCTATTTATGAAAAGTCTCTTCCTACTATGGTTTCATTGAGTTGTTGAAGCTATGGTTCATTTTAAAGCTGCACAGTATGTATGGCAATTTAATATCTTCTTTTCTATCATTCTCATCATCTTTGAAAGTATAAAAGTGAAAAAATGAGACATTGTAAGTACAGATGATCAGTCCAACCATTATAATAGGTTGTCAAATCCCTTAATTCACAATCAGAAAGTGCAGAAAACTGCAGGAAAGAAAAAATGTCTGTTTCTTCAATTAAAACATATGAATCAATTACCTTACATAAATGGAATGCTACTAATGCTAATGAATGAAAACAAGTGACAAGAAGCTCTGCCTTTCTTGGCATTTTTTTTTAGGCCTTGAGAAAGATCAAGTATTAGTGTTTGAATATTTTAAATGCATTGGAACTACATTTAATTCTATATCTTTATTTCTTTACATTGTTTTTTTGCATTACTATGCTTCTACTTACATTTTTGCATGGATTTGTGTGTGAATTTTGAGTAGATGGCAAACAGCACAACATTAGTAAATGGTTAAAGTTTAACATTCAATATTTGTTGTAATCCGTCCCAGAAGTTTTCTGAAGTTCTGCTGAGTTCCTGACAGAAAATCTATTTCAGATTCACTCAATGCCCACTTTTCTCTGAAGACAAAATAATATATTAATCCCAAGTAGAAAGTTTAAGACATTCATTAGAGTACAGTTTAATTTGTGTCTTGCAAGGGACACACTATTTCTGAAATGTACTGCAATGGTTTGCTAGGTCTGCTGGACATTGGTCCCTTTCAATTCCTGCTCAAGAATTGGAGTGCCTGTAGTAATTAAAAGAGAACATTTTCTAGGCTACTTCCTTAAGACGTATTTTAAACAGCAGCAGAAATACAGCACTTCATGAGTACTTTTGGCACTTTTCACTGCAGCATTAATTGTTCAGGAAATTGCAAAGGAAAGATAATGAATCGAAAGATACAAGGCTAGGGAGGGAAATAGAAGAAAGGGAAAGAGTTTATATCCAAATCAAATTGTATTTTAAGAACATCCTCCTCTTCCTATTCATCTTGATAGTACTACTCTCCTACTCTCACCATCTCTGCCTTCCTAACTGTTTTTCTTTCTGCATTTATTAAGTGAAAAAATGCTTCTTAGACATAAACATCGAGAAGGAAATCACAAACCCTTTCAAATTCATGACAGAACTCCCACAGATGTAACTTGATCAGAATTTAGGTCACCCAAGCACAGAATCACAGAGATTGGAAGGGACATCTGAAGGTTATCAAAAGCAACCCCCTGCTAAAGCAGGCTCCCTGCAGTGGGTTACACAGGAAAGCATCCAGACGCGTCTTCAATATCTCTAGAGAAGGAGACTCCAGAGCCTGTCTGGGAGCGTGTTCCAGTGCTCTGTCACCCTCACAGTAAGAAGTTTTTCCTCGTGTTCATGGGGAACTTTCCATGTTCCAGTTTGTGCCCATTATTCCTAGTTCTGTCATGGGGAACCTCATCATCTCTGTGGCCCTCTGCTGGACTATCCTTAGAAATTCCATTTTAGGAAAAAACCTCTTACTAAGGTTTTATGTATACCTGAGACCGTCATAAAGTTGTGAGAGTCATGTATGCTTCCTACCTGCAGCCCATCATCCCATCCTCTTTTTTGCATTGCTTGTGAAGAACAATTTTGGTGTTGCACAACAGTTATCTCCACTTAATACACTTCTTCAGTGGACAAATACATCCTTTTATACAACAAAGTGTTGGAGGCAGAAATTCAGAATTTTAATAAGAACTATCTGCCTTTTTTTTTTTTTTTTTTTTTTTAAATAGCATATTAGATGTTCATAGGATAATCTTACACAGAGCTCCATGAGTCATTCTACCAAATAACTGATTTCATACAAATAAAAAATTACCTAGCTTAACTGAAACTTTCTCAGCTTTACTAGCTAGTGTTTTTAAGGAAAACTGTTTGTGACTGATAATTTATCAAAAAAAAAATATAGAAGATCTGTTCTATAAATGTCACCTGTGAGCATATGCAATAAAAAGAAGAGCTCTTGATACAAAGCATTGAAAGTGTTTCTTATGAACTTGATCACAAAAATAGAAAAAAATCATACACTAGAACATAAAAGATCTGGCAAGCAAAAAGGTTGTACTTTAAAGTGTAAATTGTTAATTTCATTGAGATTTGCATCAGTACTTCTCTGACTGTAATACAGAATATGAATGACTTGATCAACAAATCTTCAGTACTGCATAAAATATCCTTAGATGTACTTATACACTTGAAGACAAAGACAGCAATATTTTTATTTGTGAAGTAATAGCCTGAGAAAAGATAAAAATTGCTAAAAGTGGATGAACTACTTTTATGAACAATAAATTTACTAAAAATGCAGCTTAGCAAAGGCACAAAATTAACTATGATTTTGGGCAAAGTGGGTGAATAGATGACCTTCAAATGAATGAAGTAAATAAGAAAACTGAAAAAAGTGGAAAAATCCTTTGCTTGCATTTTTTGAAAATTAAATGATTTAACTTTATTATTTTTAAACAGTTTAGATAAGAAAATAAGTATCTTCTCAGAAACTTATTCTTAAAGGAAATGAAATAGAGCTATAAAACAAATTATCTGGAGCTAACGCAAACTTTTTTCTCTTGCTTATAAAGAAGAGATGTGTTTGTCCACTGAAAAAAAATGTAGTATTCAAGTGGAGCTAACAGCTGCTTAAGACCAAAATCTCTGACATGCATTGAGAACAGCTAAATATATAAGAATATTTATCACGATTAAATACAAAGATTTCACAAACTAGCAAGCTTTACGTTAAGTTATTAGCATCCTCCTGATAATACGCATACCTTATTGAACAGCAGACATTTCAGGATATAACAGAACACATTTAGCAAATGCTTTTTAACTAGTTTTGTTACTGATTCTTGCAACACTGAAGTATTCTTAAGTACTCTGAAAACACGTATAAAAATATCTCTCAGTAATTAAAGTAAATTAATTCACTGAAATGTATGCTATCTACTCAAACAATCTGGTTGTAAAAAGAAAAACTTTATTTTTCCTAGAACATTTCTATGTTTTCTCCATCATCTGTTTCCTTTCTCCTACAGAAAAGCAGATTGTCTTCTATCTGTTCCCATCCTTGACTTTTGTTTCCACAGATGTAAGATATTTACTAAAGAGAAGTCATCAAGAATCACCAAGTTCTTTTTACTATTCACCTATCTGCAACGTGAGATCAATTGTAGGAGCACTGGAATCAATTTCATCACTGGGGCACTGGATTTGAGCCATTCCTTGTACTGTACTGCACTGCACAACTAGTGGCCTAGAACCAATTTGTTTATTCAATTAATTTATGACATAAGGAAGAAACTTAGCTTTATAATTATTTTAACTACTACAGACACTTTATATGACTTTATACCAAGGCTAAGCTATGCATAAGTAGTTCACCGAAGGGAAAATGTGAAGCCAAGCGCAGTTAGCTTGGTCTCGTTTAGATTGACTCATAAGCACTGCAAGATATTGAAGTATTAATCACTGCAGAAGGAAGGTCTCTTTTGAATGGAAAAAGAAAAGTTTTTACAGAAAGTACTTTTGAGTAAAATAAAGTTTGAATGAGCTGAGATAGATGCGGGTACTTTCAAATAGGGTGCTGCCAAACACTATAAGGACATGCCTTATTTCCACAAGTACAGTCCATATTTTTAAATTGATTTCTTGCCAGCAGGCTGGTTTATACCAATTATAGGCCTTTTTAATGAGTAATATTATTATAAGTCTTTATTGTACAGATGGATTGTGTAGAATGCCAGTATTTAAAACTCCACACAGATGATTAACAAAATTAAGCTGGAGGAATTTTTTTGGAAAGTATTACGGGTCATCAGCAAGTGAGCCATGATTTGAACAATCATAGGTTTTGTTCAACTTGACAGGTATCTATGTACCAGACACAGAGGAAGAAGAAAGCTCTTCATATACCAGCAATAGAAACAGTGAGAGGAAACTACTCAAGGCAGTAAGATCTCAACAAACTCCATCCAATACTAAGCCATACTAGCTGAAGAGAGCTAATAATCTGTCTCAATAATTTGGTAATGCCTGTGTGAAATACATATCGGGACACCAGCACCTGAGCTGTTTCCAATCTCTGTGCCAAGTGCTCCAGCAGTTCACTGATTTGCTATCAACAACCCTGACCTGAAAGTGGCTATCAACACAGGGATTAAGGGATTGCTTGGTTAAAGCTCTGTGCCTTGTGTTTGGCACAAAAAAAAAGAAAGAAAAAAAAAAAGAAAAAGAAAAAAAGAAAAAAAAAAAAGAAAAAAAGCAGCATTAGAGTGAAAGAGAAGTCATGAGGGTGATCCTGACAAGGCAAGGGCAGATGAGTCCATACTGGGAACGTGGGACAGAGGCAGTCAAAACAGCATCACCAGCATACTCTCCCTGGAGCAGTTCAGAAAATGAAGCAGTTATCACCTGTTTACCTCCCTGATAATTGCAATCCTGCAAGGAGCAGAGGTAGAACGTACTAAGGACAGGGATGGAAAATGTGCACAAGAAAATAATAAATAGCTTTCACTGTATTCAGAAGATTTTGTATTCTTTTACAGATAAACTGATTATACAGGAGAATAACTGGACTCAGATCAGCAGCTTCAGTTTCAGCTGAAATAATTCACCAAGGTCCCATATTTTGGCCAAAAATAAAGATTTAGTCAGGAAAATAAAATAAAATAAAATAAAATAAAATAAAATAAAATAAAATAAAATAAAATAA